>NW_022157184.1:0-155794 GCF_007821495.1 Lachnellula hyalina
AGTATATATGGCGTCTATGCGCGGATTTTGAAGACTGGGGTTCACATTCCGGCGAGAAGGGAGAAGAATCTTGCACATTGGGTATTCCACTCATTATCATTAGTCAGTCTAGAGGACCCTTCATTAAGCATATCCTGTTATTGTTTCTGTTTCTTGCCCCCCTTTCATACCTCATCCGGTTACTCAGAGTTGGCTCTGAGCCGATCCAGCAGCCTGACTGCCAGGAGCCGGTGCCAGCTTCTCCGTCGCCTCCGCAATCCTCTTCCCAAGCTGCTCGTCCACACGCCCAAACATCTCGTACGTCCTCTTCCTCGTATCCTCTTTCGCAGCACTCAAGTGTCCGCTCACGTTCCCGACAAAGTTATCCTGCTGGCCGGGCTGTTTGCCGAGAACGTCCCAGAGACCCTTGGCTTGGACGTAGTCTTCTGCAACTACTTCCGAGAGATCCATAACGGCTGCACCGGCCCACTTTTCGTGGTCGTTGGTCGGCTTGACGGGCTTGTAGGTCAGGCTGCGGTAGGACGAGGGGTAGTTGGGGTTTGCGCCATAGTTACCATTCACGGCCATCGCGCCATCCCGATGAAAGGGGTTAAATGCACGGATTGGCGCATTGACGGGGATCTGTTGGTAGTTGACACCAAGGCGATGACGCTGAGTATCTGGGTATGAGAATAGACGGGATTGCAGGACTGGATCTGCTGATGGCTCAATACCAGGCACCTATATGACAGGAGAGTTAGTTATTTCCTCTTCAAGAGTGTTTTGAGAGCAGAGGAAGAGAAAGTTCCTGTTTTAGGAAATGTGTAAGGAGTATTTAGAGTACATGAGACGAAACATAATAGAAGGGGGTACGGTAAAATCAAAGAGGCAGTTATTCTTACCAGGTGGGATGGCGAAAAGGCAACTTGTTCGATTTCGGCAAAGTAGTTCTCGACGTTCTTGTTCAAGGTGAACTTTCCAAATGGCCGCAATGGGACGTCCTTTTGTGGCCAGACCTTTGTCAAGTCAAAAATGTTCCAACGGAACTTCTCGGCTTGCTCGGGTGTCAAGACTTGGACGTATGTGGTCCATGATGGATATTCGCCCTTTTGGATCGAGTCAAAGAGATCTTGGGTGTTCCAGTCTGGATTCTCTGCGGCCATCTTGCCAGCCTCCTCGTTTGTAAAGGTCTTGCTCCCTTGGTCGGTCTTCAAGTGGATTTGCACGTACACAAAGGTTCCATCAGGTTTGGTGAACTTTTGAGTATGGCCAGAGTACCCGTTCATATGTCTGTAAGAGTAAGGGGTACCACGGTCGCTGAAAAGGTGCATCACCTGATGCACTGCCTCTTGGTGGGTGGAGAGGTAGTCCCAGAACATGGTAGCATCTTTCAAGTTGGTCTGTGGATTTCGCTTCTGTGTGTGGATGAATAGCGGGAACTTGGTAGGATCCCGGACGAAGAACACTGGCGTATTGTTGTACACCCAATCCCAGTTGCCCTCTTCAGTGTAGAATTTGATGGAGAAGCCTCGAGGATCACGAGCGGTATCAGGGGAGCCCTTCTCTCCACCTACAGTCGAGAATCGAGCAACACAAGGAGTCTTCTTGCCAACGCTGCTTAGCATATCAATGGAGGTAATATCGCTGATGTCATGTGTGACCTCGAACTCTATGATATATTAGCATTCTGTAAGATCAATTGGAGGGTTTAGACGAACGTCCGTAAGCTCCAGCACCCTTTGCGTGCACAACACGCTCTGGGATACGTTCCCGGTCGAAATGGGCAAGCAGATCGATCAAGTGGAAGTCCTGGAGTAAAAGAGGCCCATTTGAACCAACTCTCTGAAAAGCCTCGGGATTCTCGACTGGACATCCATTGGAAGTGGTATACAAAGGTTTCTCAGAATACTTGAACGTAGACGCGGGCTTGTCATCGGCGACCATGATTGCTATAGATCAACTATTGCAGGAATGTGGTGAAGTGCGGAGTTGACCAGATGGAAAAAAGTAAATGTATTGATCGTTGTAATTGAGTTTTGCCGATGGTCTGAGACAACGGGTATCTTTAAGAAGGGTTGAAAAGGAAAGCTGATAAAGCGGATGAAAGAAGTATTAAAGTACTACTCGAGTAAGCTATTGCCAGAGGAACTCTTGGTGGCAAGTGGGAAGGGCCAATAAGAATGCGTGTATAGGGCAAACTGCATTAGCAAGCAGACCCCTGTCCGCATGACGTTGTGGGATTGGAAATCTTTTGAGCATCAGTACAGTACGGAGCGAAGCCTACTCCGTACTCGTATCAGTTTTGGCTGGCTCTAGAACTCCCGAGTAGTAAGCCATATTGTAATCCACCACCATCCATCCATACTAATAATTCTCAGGTAAAGACCTGATTTTTGGGGGAGGTGTCTGACAATTACTCGAAGCTCTCTTTGGACTGACTGCATTGCATTCTACACTTGATAGATGCATACATAGGTACGCAGAAACTCCGAGCTAGAATATATACAAAAAAAAAAAAAACAAAAAAAAAAAAAGGAGCAAGAAGGGGGAAACAATCGTTATCCGAAAGGACTGTATTGTCTCCTGGTACACACAAGCACAATATGACGATGATGACTCGCATAATGTACGAGGATAAAAGTTGCTTCCCCTTGCAGCAAGACTCCCACTCCCACCTCACTCCGGAGCTAAAGAATGATCCAACAAGACGGAGGTCGAGGTCGTGGTCGTGGCAATCTGTATGTGGAGGACGGCGAGCTCTGCATCTAGCCCTTACGAGTACTTGCGCTCCAGAACTAATCCAGAGTATGTACGGTATCTCGGGGAGTTTGGGTGGGGCCGATATTCCACACTTGAGTCTCCTATTACTAAAACCTCGGCTGGTTACTATTCGGTGGTGTCGGGCATCTTTCTCATCGTTCGTTCCTTCTTGACGAAAGCATCTCCGAGGACTTTGAGGAGCCGAAATAGGAACAGTACTGACCGAGTACATTGTCCGGCAACCGGCGTCAATCCAAAGGTGCCCGAAAACTCTGTTACACATAAGTCGCAACCATACGAAAGGTCTTTGGTAGATATATTAAACGGTAAAGTTTGAAAAGAAAGACAGATTGCAAAACGCAAAATGCTCTTTATGATGGTTCTAAAATGCCCAACCTATTTTGGGCTTATGTCGTGTAATATCATCTACATAACCCCATTACTCCATCATTGACTGACCACGAGCTCCAAAGGGCCTGCTATCAGTCTTCGCTTTCCTCTCAACGCCTTCCATGATGATGAGTTCGTGCTATTATACTCTAATCAAATTACCCAATGGTAGGCGTGGTGCTGATACAACCTGCTCTGCCAGCCTTTCTCTTATTTATGATTCGGATTGCACGGTTTGCTGCTGTTCAATTAGCCTTGTTCTTCCGAGATCTTTCCCACCCATCGAGTTGAGAAAACTCACCACAAGCCAATCCATTCCTTCATCAACACCTCTCCCATCCACCGCACTACAGGCAACAATACTCCAGTTCCGATCCCTCAACTCCCCCAGCTTCAAAGCTTCACTGATCTCCCCTGCGCCCTTAGCCCCAGGCTGATCCTGTTTATTCGCAAACACTAGCAACGCGGCGTCCTTTAATTCATCCTCGTTCAACATCGCTGCTAATTCTTCTGAAGCTGTGCCTAGACGGTCGATATCGGTCGAGTCGATGACGAAGATTACGGCTGCTGTATTGGCGTAGTAGCAACGCCAGTACGGCCGGATAGATGTTTGGCCCCCGAGATCCTATGCCAGAATGTTAGAGGGCAACGTGTGGGAAGGGAGGGAGATGTAGCATACCCAGACATTAAAATTTAGATTCTTGTATGTGACAGACTCAACATTAAACCCTATCGTTGGTATCGTTGTGACGACCTCTCCAATCTGTTCTTAATCAGTATCTCTATCCCCAGATTCTCTGCAAAGGAGACACACCTTCAGTCGATATAAGAGTGTAGTTTTTCCCGCATTGTCCTGTTTCCCCGTCTCATTAGTAATGTCTCCAAAAGAGCCTTAGTAGAAGGGAAACATACCAGACCAAGGATCAATATCCTAATCTCCTTCTTCGACCACAACATTCCTGATAACCACGATACACTTGCACCCATCTTTGCTGCACAACTGTCCTTACTTTCCGCCCAGGAATAAAAGCGCCCCTTTCTTTCCCTTCAACCAAACTTCTTCCTTGGAGTTTCCTTGGATAAAGTGAGACCGTGGGACTCTCGCAGATTCTGTAGTTGCGTATTTGATGCCTTTAACTTTGCAAATGTTGTTTTTGAAGTGTTTGATGTTTTGGTTTCTCAAGGACAAAATGTATTGCAACCAGTTCTACCTCCGGATCGCGTGTGATGCTCGCGCATGGCCCGAGCTCCACCTTTTAAGCACTTCCAAAAGCGGCCAAGCGTATCGGGTGCGAGGCTGATCACGTGTCGCACACATCGCTCGCCAAATTCTACGACTTTGATTTTTTGATGATCGATCTTGAACTTGCAAAGCAGAAACGACTTCGACACCAACGACAACCGTCACGATGCCGGTACGTACTTCCTCCTTCTCACAGCGCCCTACCCTTGCGATCCTTGAATGGGATCCAGAGATTCGATTATGGATTACGAGGGGATGAGGGCGCGATGATGAAGAGTTGATTGATGCAAGAGGTCAAACGCTGATGAGATTGTCCAACAGAGTCACAAGTCATTCCGTACCAAGCAAAAGCTTGCGAGAGCCCAAAAGCAAAACAGACCTATCCCGCAATGGATTCGATTGAGGACTGGCAACACCATCAGGTAATTATCCCCCTCTACCAACGACCCCTCGCGCGACTTCTTCGGCACTGCGACAATAGCAGGGGAGGACATTGGGCACAAGAATTGAGGGACTTGTAGACTGACTGTGAAATAGATACAACGCGAAGAGGAGACATTGGCGTAAGACTCGCATCGGTATCTGAACGGATCACCCCTCATACAACATCATCACTCGTCCTTCTCCGTCTTCGCCTTATAACGAACAACATCAATGTGTGGGTGGATATGCTGGGATTCCTGAAGTGAGATGGTTGGTGGTGGATGGGAAGTGGGATACGGATGGATGGATTTGGGAGTGGCGTAAACTTGCTATGGATTCAGCATTGAGCAGAGCATCACGAATTGAAGGCTTCCTCCTGACAATCTTCTACGAACATAGTCCCTGTGCCAATGTGTTTATAAGTTATAGTACCGAAGAGGACTTCATATGAACCGGAACGTCAAAGCTGGCCCATGTTCCTTTCTGATTTTCAATTTCCCGTTACTCTGCGTTTATTTGCCGGCCCTCGAGTTGTACTACAGTTCATTCTATCTTCCCGCGAAGTCCCTACCAAGGAACTGGCACCATGTTGTTCAACAGCTGAGCTGAAACAGCGGCACCGAAGTCCAGTCATTCTCCCACCATACAGCATAGCTCTTTTCACAATCTTCAGTTCCTCAAAATCACAAATCCCTCACCCACCTACCTCCTCCCACACACCCACATTCCCCCACCACCAAACCACAAAGTCTCAAATCATCCAGGTCCAGAACCAGAACCGCCCGCCATGCGGATTTTCATAAAACTACCTAAACACGTCTGTCCCCTCTTCAACCCAGCCGCTTCCTTGCCTAGCTACTCCTCCCTTCGTCTATTCCTATATAAATTAAACCACCCCCCGTTCCTCTCCTCTGTTCACCAACGAGTAAACCACGAGCAAAGAAAGATCCAGGGGCAGTGCCATGCCAACGTCGAAATGCTTCCAGGAAGGATCGATCCTCTTCATGCTATATCATCTCCTCTCCCGCCCAATCCGTCCATACAACCGCGAATGAACAAACACACACACAGAGAAACAACGCCTACCTCGTGAACAATGAAGGGCTAAGCTAATGAGTGGATAAAACACATAACAGCAGTTCATCTCCCCCCCCCCCCAAAAAAAAACATGTATATAACCGTTCTGAAAAATACCACAAGTCCTTTACTCACTCCTTCCAGTCCCCTCCAAACACACACACACACACACACTCATCCTACCTACAGAAACCCATCTATCTACTTCCCACACCCCACCCCTCAATATCCCCTCCTACAACCCGCAAACCCAACTTCCGCGAATGAAAAACCCCCCAAAACAAGCAAGTCATTTACAACCCCGCACTCCCGAAAAGAGAAAAACTGCCACGGTTCTGCGATACTTGTGAATAAGACCAGTCGTTACGCTCTTTATCATCATCTTACCTACCGCCTATAGCTAGGGACTCCTCACGAGGCTGGCAATATCTCACAAGGCGGATAGATAGATAGATGGATGGGTGAGTGGGTGGGTGGTTTAGATTCCTGACACCAGAGAGAGAGAGAGATGCACTGTCCGTTCATGTACCTGGATCTTGACTACTGCGGTATAACAGTAGGATGGAACTTGGCTTGTAGCTTTGATGGGAAGGTCGGGTGGGGTACGATGAATGGTAGTGTTTGGTGTGGTTTGGTTTGGTTTGGAGATTATGAAGGAGATGTTAGATGGTGCGTTAGCATTGATTGATAGACATGGTGGAAGGGGACTTAGTATGAAGAGTTTGGAAGTTGGTGAGTGACAAATAGCTACTTGCTGAATGGCCCATTTATGAAGGGAACCTCAAGCAAGCCGAAGAATAATTTATCATGAGCTGCCAAGGTATACACCACCTCATTGCCTGTCGCAAACAAATATCATAAAGCAATCGAGCAATTTTTTGCACTCTTTTTGATTTTGATGGGCTATCTACACTCTAAGAGGATTTCCTAGGAAGAGGCCACCCTCCGCAGGCCCCAGATCGGAAACCATTAACGCCATGCCACACGCCCAGATGACCAGAGAAAGGAAAGGTATGTCAAGGTAAGCACTACCAACGACACGTTTATAGGCCGTGATTGTGAGAGAATTCAAGTGCCATCCGTAGGCAGATAGCCAATGGACATATTGGACACTTGATGGATGCGTGCAAGAAAACGAAAAGCTGCACAGATGTGAATGCGAGATCGTTCGCCAGTCAGGTGAACTGTGCCCCGGTGTCGTCCTCACATTCACAGAAGTCCGACCAGCTTAACGGTCCTCAGCCCACTCGTTCTCGCGGCGGATCTGCTCCTCCTCCTCGGGGGTGAAGTCGTTGGTGATGTTGAATGTCTTTCGGATCTCCTCAGGCGACTTTCCCTTAATCATGTTTGCAACAGTCTTGCATCCTACATCCAACAGAGGCTTGATGTCTAGGTAGTTTGATGCCTGTGATAACCGGTTAGAATTCAATATGATTGGTAGAAGTGCGGGGAATACTTACGAGAATGATCTCAAAAAGCATCTCTTGGTCCACTTGCATGAACTTCTGGTCCCACTCCTCGATGTCGGTTGTCTTCTTGCGGGAGTCGGAATCGTCGTCGGCAGCGGTGGCTGGGTCGTCCTTGTGGTGCTCGCACCACTCGATAACCTTCTTGAGGACTTGCTCATTTACCTGTGGGTGAATGCGTCAGTGAACTGCAGCTTCAGGCAAAATGAAGCTGGAAGGCGGGGTACGTACATTGGGAATGGGAATGGGCGACTCCATCGCACTCTCTCCTATATCCTCAAGCATGTTCTTGATGAGCATGGAGCGCTCAGCGACCTTGAGGGCTGCGGAAAAGGTCAGTTTTGCTGCTCTGCACGAGCGAGGCGGGGCACTCACCGACGGGGATCGAGACGTTGTCATTGCTGACGAGGGTGATGGTCTGGTCGTCGGTAGAAGACATGTCGAGTGATGTAGGTTAGTTTCGTGCGTAAAGGTTCTTGTAGGTACTGGTTCAAGATGTGCGATGTGGTGGTCAAGAGTCGTGGTGGGTTGGGAAATGGATGTGGAGGAAGGAGGGATTTGTAGGAGGTCGCGGGAACCTTAAGTACAGTAGCGCGCGTTGGTGCCTTTGTTCCACTTAGGCGACCGCAGGCCGATATGACTGGACTGGATGGGGACTCGGGGTGTGAATTTGAGACTTCTATTAATGGCATTTGTGAATCAAAGGATTGGCTGTTTGCAATCAGGATATATTCACGTCAAGGCGAATACAATGGTGCGATGGAAATCAGCATCATATTATTATGCTTTTACGCAAGACTAAGTGGTTGAAAGTGCGAGAACTATGAGGATTTAATAAGTCGACGTAGAAGTAGAACTAAATTGATACCACCAATTTTCAGGCAGAACTTCAATCCTCCTGTCAATGAGACTAGGTATAGTACAGTACGTCAATGTTTGATATCGACAAACGACAATTAGGTAGCAGCTCCACTTTGACTCTCTCCCTCTCTCTCTCTTCTCATTCAGCCTTGTGTCGTGATTCCCTGCCACCAGCTGCCTCCACTCCGGCTTAGGTAAGCTAGATTGTTCCGGCTTAGGTAAGCCAACTTCTCATCACGAGACGAGGTCAAGGCTGGCCAAAGTCTAAAGTAAAGAAACCTTCGGCCGAAAGCAGCCTCGAGGCAGCCCAGCCTTGCCTTGGCTTGCGATGCTGCACGCTTGAAGAGCTCGCATGCCATGCCTTCCTTATCTTGGTTACCGACCTAGCTTACTGTACTGTAGCTTACTGTAGCTTACTTAGCTTGGACAGAGAGAGATCTTGCAAGTCTGACAAACACAAGTACCATCATTGGTTTTTAAATCTTCCCTTCTTCTTCTTCTTCTTCTTCTTCTTTATTTCTAAATCCCCCACTGTAGCTATTATTTCGCGCATTTTAATCAATCCTGAGTGAGTGAGCATAATCTTAATCATACAATAATGACTTCGTGAAAAGCCCCTGAACTTCCCAAGCCAAGTCCGAAAGCGTTGACTTCCGTCAGCCTCATCCCTGCAATAGCGTGACAAGAAACGCGACTGGCAAAGCTGTTTCCGGCTGTATTGTTTTATTGTGACCAAGCATCAACTTCTACAAATGCTCTTATTTAAAACTCTCCTTCTCCCTCCCCCCATTCGGATGCCTTTCTGCCAATGCGCCATTCGAATGCCATAGTTCAACAATATGTGGAGGCGCACTTATCTGTTTCTCGTTCTCGTCCGTCTCTATTTTGCTTTATCGCCGAGTTATCTTCACCCCGATGAAAACTTCCAAGGCCCCGAGGTCATCGCAGGTATGTGACAGGTCTTCAATGCTGCTCCAGAAGCTCTGCAGTTCCTTTGCACATCTGCAAAGTGCATGTGCGCCTTGGGATTGCGCCGAGCGCATGCGGGAACGCTGCCACGTTGACTTCTATATTTTGCTTGTTCCATCAAATCACGGCTCATCTACTGACGCTTCTACGCAGGCCAAATCTTCAGTTATCCTGTCCGATTAACCTGGGAGTTTACCTCGGACGATCCAATTCGAAGCGTCTTTCCATTATGGCCTGTTTACGGTCCGCCGATGCTCCTCCTCAGATGGTTGTGGATAGGGAATGGAAATGATGGGGAGATACCACCGGTCGTTGTCTTCTGGACCTTACGAGTCTTGATGTTTGTGTTAAGCTTTGTGCTGGAAGACTGGGCAATTCATGAACTGGTTCAATCCCCACGGCACCGGAAAATCGCGGTTATCCTTGTCGCATCCTCTTACGTTACCTGGACATATCAGACGCATACATTCTCGAATTCTATAGAGACTCTTGCTGTGGCCTGGAGTCTCGTTTTAATTCAGAGGATCACGGAAAACAAGGTAAGGGTTCCTCTGAAGCTTGAGAATCATGCTAAGTCGCGCAGCAGAGATCAAATTCCTTCGCATCAGCTATTCTTGCCTTTGTTGTAGTTTTCGGAATCTTCAACCGAATCACCTTCCCCGCATTTCTTCTAATACCTGCCCTTCGTTTGATACCCCATTTTTTCAAGAAGTTTGTCCCTCCAGCCCTGTCCTAGAAATCAATTACTTACCAATCTACAGACCTCTTGCTTTAATTGCTGCAGTACTTTCAGCCCTTCTTACTAGCTTTGTTGCGATTTACTTGGACACCACTTTCTACACCGATCACTCAATCACCTGGTCCTACCTATTCTCACATCCCACAATCACTCCTCTCAACAATCTCAAATACAACCTTCAAGCAAGCAATCTTGCTACACATGGCTTACACCCATGGTATCAACACGTCCTCTTCAATCTCCCACTCCTCATTGGCCCAGCAGCCCTCCTCATTTTCTTCCGCCCACATCTATCTCTGCGCCTGTACTCCGCAATATCAGGCGTCTTCGTTCTTTCTATATTCCAGCACCAGGAGGCGCGTTTCCTCCTCCCAACAGTACCACTAATACTCTCCTCTGTACAACTACCAAAAAACCAAACACACTTGCGCATCTGGGCCGGTCTCTGGATTGCTTTTAATGTAATTTTCGGCCTCCTGATGGGCGTGTACCATCAAGGAGGCATCATTCCTACTCAAGTCTTCTTGAGCAAACAACCAGATGCGACGCAGGCGATTTGGTGGAAGACTTATAGTCCACCCATATGGCTCTTGAATGGGAAGAATGAGGTCTTGAGGACTCATGATATTATGGGTATGAAAGGCCCATCGATGCTGAGGGAAGTCGGGGCGCTAGCGACGTGTCATAAGCCTTCTACGAACGCTACGGCATATCTAGAGGAGAAAGAAGGGACGTATCTGATCGCGCCCCTATCCGCGACATTTCTAGACATCTATGTTCCGAAAACGGACGGACATCTGCATTTCCAGGAGGTGTGGCGGCATACACAACATCTGAATCTGGATGATCTAGAGTTCGGGGACGATGGGTTCTGGGCTACCCTGAAGAGAGTTATAGGCAGGAGAGGCTTGGCTGCGTGGAGAGTGACGAAGGATTGTAAGAGTTAATAGTAGATATAATGAAGTAAAGTAATTATGATCAGGTGTGGCGTTTTTATTACTGTGAAAATGATTTCTGTGGATAGTTTCACTTTCTCCCTCCCTCGCTCTCTCTCACATCTAATACCCGCTATCTATTATTCCAAACCCCCACTTATATTCTACTTGTACTTATCAGCCTCTTCCGCACTCATCCTCCAGTCTTAGTGTCCCCACTATAACTATCCAACGGCGCGGCGCTACCCTAGGTAAGTAGGAGTAGCTGCTCTTGTGACGTAAGTTACATAGGTAAGGTAACATGAGAAATTTTTCTAAAATCATTAATCCATTTCCTTCTCTTCAATTTCACATTGCGGAGTGGAGCGCTCCTCTTTCTTTTCTCTGCTATGCTAAACTTTATACGCCCCTGGAAATTGGATTTGGATTTATACGGAGTAAGTCCCCAGGTACACGGTACGTACGCTTCTGTATGATTGATTTAGTTGATGAGTTTGTTATTGAATCCATCCATCCATTCATATAAAGCCAGTTATATACAAATAAACCCTCTCTACTCCTACTCATACTCATAGGCAAATGCAAATTGTATTCTGGAAGAAAGAAACGGAGTTTCATTGACTATAGCAAGCATACCTAGTATAGGAAAACTACTCCTAACCGTCCCTTACCTTACTTCCAGCAACCCCCTGCCCCTCCCCCTCATCATTCATATACCCACCCACAGCTCCCTGCCACACAGCAACGCAACAGCCATACTCGCACGCACGTCTCCAGCACACTCACTCCCCATGCGCATCCACATCTCCATCCACACCCGCCTCGTCCAGCCATGCCACGCCGTACGTGAACTGTACAGCTACGTCTAATATCAAGGAGTTTTAAGTACATACGTGCCTACCTACCTACAGTAGTGATTCCAACAATAGCATATCTCGATTGCGGGGTCTAGGTAGCTTTGCCTTGCCTTGCCTTGCCTTGCCTTGCCTTGCCTTGCCTTGCTTTGCGCTATAGGTAGTACCCGAAAGCCTAATTGATACCCGACCCCGACCGAGCCGCTCGCTCGCTGTATTTCCGGGGTATGGATGAGTAGGTAAGGTAAGATATTAGGGAATCTGCATGAGTCTTAGACTGTGGGGATGGATATATGTCGAATAGAGAAACAGTGGCCTTTTAGAGGAAATGAACGAGACATCCGGCTGAAAGATATATATATGCATGTACAGCACGTGATACGAGAGAGAGAGAAAAAAGACTGACTGGTTAAAAGGGTGTTTTGGTGTGTGGATAGGTGGGTAATAAAGGGTTGTTCTAGTAGACTGGATTGATTATAGTGCTTTACTGAAAGGAGTCTGGACGTACGAGTACGGTATTTCGGGTGTTCCGAGAGGTGGCTAGCATATAGATACTTATCTTATTACCCCTGGGAATAGCAACCTCCTCTGCTGGGGGCTAAATAAAAGCATTGAATTGGGTATCTGTATCTACCTCTACCTCTAATCTTATATCGTATCTATATGTCATAAGCCAGCCTCAGCGTCCTCTCTTCCTTCTTTACCACTGCCATCCGTAGGCTTATTCCCCCCACCCTCTTTCTCCACCGTATTGTTACCAGCCATCGCTTCCATCACTTCCATCTCCTCCCTCTCCTCCACAGTCAGCTCGCTCTCCGCCTTCTTAATCTTCACAAAAAGCACCAGTATAGTCAACGCCACAGCCGCACACGCAACCTCAAACCAAAACACCGCATGATAGCTCTCGCGCGCCCCCAGTCTCGCCACCGTATACGTATTCACGATATCCCCGAATCCAAGGAAGACAGCTATGCCAAGATGCAGCAGCAGCATGATCACCGCGCCTGCCAGCCCTTGCTGTTTCCGCGGAAGCGAAGTCGTGATGAAGATATTGGCTACGTTGAACGTGATGTCGATGCCGACGGTGGCGCAGATCATGGCGGGGAATATGTAGGCCCAGTAGCTGGCGCCCTGGGGCGCGATGGCGAATAGTAGGGGTGCAATGATCCAGGATACGCCGGCGATGGTTATCAGGACTGTTCCGGGGAGGAGGTGCAGGACGAAGCCGCCGAACGTGGCGATCATGCAGCCGCCGAGAGCCATGGGCACGTACCAGGCTACTACCTGGAGAGGAGTCGCGCCCATGATGTTCTCCATGTAGAAGGTGGTGTACAGGAGGAAGATACCTAGGGATCCGTAGGTGAGCAGCAGAGCGAAGATGAGAGCTGGCATGCGGGGGACTTTGAATAGCGAGGCTGGCAGGAGCGGTTGGGAGGCGACGAATGTCTCGACGTATGCGGCGCAGAGAAGCAACAACGAGCCGACGATGAACAGAACGTAGATATAAGGCGTCTTCCACTGTTGCGGGGCGTGCGAGGAATCGATCAGCGCGAATGTAAACAGGATCAAGCCGCAAACAATAAGTGCCCCACCGAGCCAATCCATCTTAGGCTGAATAGGCGCATTTCGCTTCTCCGTGATATCGGAAGGTATGCAAAGATATGACGTTAAGGCTGTAATGGCTGTCAATATCGTGCCGATCCAAAAGTACCATCCCCATCTAGTGTACTCGGCAGCCACTCCAGCGAAAAATATACCAATCTGTGCCAAGGGAAGACTTTAGTTAGCATTACCCCTTTACATTAGAAATAGGTGCAGGGACTTACAAAGAATCCTGTTGCGGCACAAGAGCCATATATACTAAAAACAAGATTCTTCCTCGGACCAGGTCGGTAGGTACTTCCGAGGATCATGATACTGGAGGGCAGGAATGCAGCCGGGCCGAGCCCCTGAAGCGCACGACAGAAGTTGAGCATGATATCGTTGACAGAGAAGCCAGCAATCAAACTCCAAAGGGTAAGCCAGGCAAGTCCAGCGACGTATACAGGGTAGCCTCCTTTCATATCAGCTACCCTCCCAAAGATCAGGAGGAAAGACGCAACGGTCAATGAGAAGGCACTTGCTGGCCATGTTGAGGAGGCAGCTGGGATGTGCAAGTCTGTGACTAGAGTGGGCAGAATGACAGTAAATCCAGACACAAAGTATTCCTGGTAGTCATTAGCAATTGCTCGGTAGCCATTGGAGGGTTCATGTTGACTTACGGACAGGACCTGTGACATGGATATGGAGAAGACAAACCCGATTTCGGCCCAGATCGAGTCAAAAGCCTCTGGTCTCTGCCTCCCCAAACGCTCGAGCCTAGATTCGGCGGACTCTTCGACAGCAGGGGATAGGTTTCCCTGTTGTTGTCTTTCTTCCTTCCGAGGTCCGAGGGTCGAGGTCCTCGTGATTTCTTCCTGGCACGCTGCCGTGAGGGCACCTTCGTTGACATGACCCAAAACATCATGGTGAGAATTGGAAAGAGGTGTGGAAGTTGAAGAAGTATTATTCTTATTGTCACTGAGATGACTTGATCTAGCTGTATTGCCCCTGGGAGCAACCCCTATTTTTAGAGGAGTTTCGAGAGACATAGTGAAGGAAGATTATAAGACTATGGGAGAGTCCAAAATATGGAGCAAGGCAGAAAAGCAGAAAACCAAAGACTGCTGCAAAGGTGGGAGGGACATTCGACTGTATAAGGGAAAGAGTAGCAAGCCCCTGTCGTCCATCACAGCATGCAAGTTGAATTAGTAAGAAGGGGAAGACGGGGCGTCACAGTACATGGTGAAGGGCATTCACAGGGGGGTAGGTATGTATGTACTTTTCAGATGTGTGTGTGTATCGAAACCTGGATGAGCAAGATGCAAATGCAAATGACGCCCCTGCACTAACCGTCGTTCGAACTTCGGAAGAAAAGTTCAAGTCTGGCTGTGCCGTACTGTACATTTACGTACTGCTGGACCGGACCCGCACTAAAGATTACGTTATTCCCTTACCCAAGAGGAACTCCAGAGAGTCAAGCTTCATTTTCATTTTCATTTTCATCCCAAGAGTCAAGACCACAATCAAATGAGCCGCGTGCATGTAGCGGTACATTACCCTGTACATCGGAGGAGCCATAAGGCTGGTTCTGGGGAAGCTTGCGAGGCAGTACGAGTACAACGTGGACTGGACTGGACTTGGATATGGGATGTTTCAACGGCATGCTGCATGCTGCATACTGTCAGCTCTGAGAGGTTATTATATTGACATGCTCTTGAATTCTCGTCATGCAGATGCAGGTTAGATGTCGAGTCTTCGGACTGCCGTAACATTGTGCTCTTGCTTTCACTTTCACTCCAGACTCCAGTCCGACTCGCTCTCTCTCGCTTATCTCCTTCCCCCCAATTCATGCAGTTTGCTCTAACTCCAAACAACCGTTCCTTATAAATGTGGAGCCACAAGTCACGCGACACATTACGTAACCCCACACCACCACGCTAACAGAAAATCTGCTTTAAAACCTTCGCTTGCCTTTGGCAAAATCCTCTTTTCTTCTCCATCATCAGTAGAGGTTATAATTAATACTTATAACATTTTTACACTGGGTGCTCCACTACGGTGGCTGCTGAGGGTTATTCGCGGTTCTTGCGCAAGCAAGAACACAAATGGGTTTTCCTCCGTTCCCGGCTCCCTCGATCAAAGGTGCAGCTCTTTCCTACCAGCCGACGACGCCGATACTCTTGGACGTTGACTGTGGGGCCGCATCGACATATCTTTGTCTGAATGATACCATGTTATACTTGTAGACACGGGCAGTAATGAATGAAAGGGGTGAGATTGGATCAAGGATCAGATGTGGATATGGAGATGATGCTCGGGTTGAGATGTTGTGTATTGTGTGTGTGCTGTGCTGTGCTCTGCTGTGTAGAGTTCGGATTCTTTAGGAGAGCTGGGCTCGCTCTTCTCGTGCTTGTCCTTTGAATCGTCATCGTGAACATGTCCCATCCATGTGCATGCATTCGACAACGTCGTAGACATTCTGTGTTACTATGTCTGCCATTCGGTGATCTTGATGGCCCGAGTATATGGTGGGTATGCAACCCAGAAATGTCTCCTTAAGATTTGTCCGACGGGGTTCAAGACGAGCATATCTTATGTACTCCATAGGCCCTACAATTTACATGGACATTGCATATTCACGGTTTGGCTTGTCATACCGTATCACAACGTGTAGGGGAGTATGGACATTGCATGGTTGTGGATTCTGAATCTAGCTAGCTACAAACAATGTTCGCCGTTCTGTGTAGGCATCTCACCAAAGAGTGCGTAACAACAGGTCCATAATCTAGTAGAGGCGCTTGGGGGGAGACATAGATGCCTTGATGGTCAAGCTGCCAACGTTTTGCCATCCCTTCTTCAAGAGAGAAACGAGGTAGTTGATGGCCAACATGATGTTAGAGATCAGCTGGTCCTCAGTCATACCCACGTTTCCGACAGCGACACCCATACACAAGACCTTCTTCAACTGGAACTTGATGGTCGACTTGACTTCGTTGATCTTGTTGCTCAAATCCTCGTTGTGGGAGACTGGGGTGGGGAATTTACCAGCTACGAAGAATTAGCTTGCACTCGTAGAACTAAGATAATAAGAGACCTACCCTTGGAAAGACCGGGACCCAAGAGACGAGGAATCTGCTTGATAAGAGTGTCGGAAGCGACGAAGGCATCGTACTTGCGGGCAAGCTTCTTGATCAACTTCTTGTTCTTGTTGAGCTTCTTCAAATCGTCAGAAGACATGGCATCGATTCCACCGTGCTTGGCACGGTCGATATCATGCTGGTCACCGAGAATGCTGTGCTCGTGTTAGCTGAAACCCATCCATCGCAATCCTCCCTGTATCCATCTCAATTGACGTACCAGATGCTCATGCCAGGACGGGGGACAACTGGCAGACGGACAGTTCCGGAGAAACGCTTGTCACGCTGGGGATCGTAGTTCTTGAGGCCGATTTGGAGCTCGACGGTTTCGAGGAAGTTCCTCTTCTTGGTTTCGAGAGAGTACTCAAGGAGACTCTGGACGTTGGTACGCACTCCGGCTGTGGCAAACTTATTAGCAGTTGTTCGTCTTGAACGGCACGAGGGAGCGGAGTAAAGGGATTGCATACCGACTGTGATTTTCGACATGATGACAGTCTTCCAGTAGAATTTTGGGTATTCTAATGGTGAGGATTTGCGTATTTGTTATCGTTAAATTTCCTTCAAAGAACTTCGCGAGATTTAAATGTGCGTTGCGGGGAATTTTAGCGTCGCTCACACGTGATAGTCCTTCTTATTTAGGCTCACCGACAATCTTTCAACCGTCTTGCTCACTCACCCTCTCTAATTTTATTCCATTTCTTTCACTCGTTGCAATTCTCTTATCTGCTTTTCTGATTGCATCGTAGTCCTCACTTGGCTTGTCTTGAGTCATATAGCTACCCAGGGTTCATGACGAGTAGTCTCGTCTCGAGTCCGAGAACACGTCACATCAAGACTTCCCAATTAAACAGTCAGTTGGCAAAGAAGCATTGGCTATGAAAATCTTTGGCAGTTTCGTCAGAATTCAAATTGTCATTGGTGCTGGATGTTTACACTCGAAGCCATGCGTGAGAAGCAGCGCGAAGTCAAAAAGCCTTTTTCAATTGTCATCCCTCCGACTTTTTCTATAGTAGTCCTGTATTCCTACCCCAAATACCTAAACAAATGCATCCTTGCCCAAGAAAGACAAGCTTTCCTAAACAACAAACGAACTAAAAGGAATGGCAACATTTCTCGACATCTTTCTTCCCTTAAGCGGTGGTTGATTTGTCACCAGAAATGGAGTTTAGACTATAGTAGTGTATCTCTTCACCTAATAATAAATTGGTGTGGTGACACTGCTAGTCGTCGAGCATCCAGTGGTAGCAGTAGTCGTCGCAAAGACCGTCGCGCATCCGGTCTGACACGTTGGGCAAGTCCCGGATGCTGTGACCGTCGCAGTTGGGGTGACGGGGCACTTGTCGTTCTTGCAAGGTACTAAGGCGGTGATCTCTTTGTGCAAGATACAGTCTGGGTAAGGTCCACAAACTGGCTGCACTGGGCAATTTACTGCAGCTCATTAGTTTTGATCTGTGCACAGTGCTTAGACGTACTCTGCCCGGTGAAAGGGAGGGTCGTGGTTGCGGTGTAGCAGCCGCTGGGAACAACGGGCCCAGGGCCGAGTGTGATGTGTTCGTCATCTCTCTTTCCTGGATGGGCGAGACTACCAGAGCTGTCAGACCCGATCTTATACAGAGGTATTAGAAGTGCCAGAAGTTCTGAGCACCTGAAAGCTATATTACCTCAACGAAGCCAGTGCAATGATGGCGAGAATGTTCTTTGTGTTGATCATATTTTTATCTTTGAGAAAGAGTTACTAATCTCTTGTTGATCTGAGTGTATTGGTCTGAGTGGGAGACTGCACACATTTCAGTCTCTTATATGTTTATCATCAGGTCTGAAGGATCAGCCCCTTCGTAAAAAGTGAGCAAAGAAATCATCCGTCGGCGTAATGAGAGCATCCCTGTCAGTTCATACTCGTATCCAGTGAAGTGGTTATTTGTGTGACATGAGGTTGTGGATGGAGGAATGTTGTAAGACGGAATCAGCACATTCCACGCCCGGGTTTTACACCCTCAGGCATGAATCGTCAATGTATAACCCTTAAGTCTAGAATACTTACTTTACCTAGTCAAGTGTCGAGCGCGATATAATCTCGCCGCTCTCTACCTATTTTGTTCGCATCAACGACAGACAGCAGGCTGTAGGCGAACCACAAACTTCGATGAAGCATGTAAACTTTCAATCTGAATTGCGAACGCAACGTTCCGTCAAACTGCGTAAGCCATCAATTTGCATCCTATGTACTAAACTTATTTCCTCCACAGCAAACATACTCAAGCTTTCCCTGACACGGGCGAGACTTTTCATTGGCTAGACCAGTCTGACTCTGCTTATCGAAAAGCTTGTTTCCCCAGCTGAAACGCATTTCAATTTCCACTGGGATTCTGTCCGATGCTTCCGATTCGATCGCCCTCGTGGGTGTACCGGTATAAGGCTGAATCAGATCAGGGGTACAGCTCTCGGCTAAGCATCATCTATTCAATTCTTAGAATTCCCGTAGCACAGGCTTCGTAATGGAATCCTACTCCCGGTAGCGAGGTACTTGATTGTACGGCACAATTTGGTCAGGAATCAGGATGATGGGATGGGCGTCAGCGAAGGAAAATCTTACGATGGAGTGTGACATTCTCAGTCTCACGTGTAAGCATTTGGCCCCAATGAAAACTAAATGACGAAAGAACGGTATAAACGGGGTACATTAACGCCATGGTTTCCTGTTAGGGTTCGATGTCAGACGTAATAATGCCAGGCTCAAGATCACCTCATAGGTTCAGATTGAGGGGGTCCGAATCAGTACACATCGTCCTCTCATAGGTTACTTGTGAGGATACGAACTAATGACGTCCCCTTTGGATCCCACGCAAGCATAGTATGGAGTCCTCATGATTCTTAACATACTAAAGCTTTGAATTGCTCTCTTCCTAACATGTAACGTACTCCTAGGAATACATCTAATAGGCAGAACGAAAATGATCAGACCGGTCTTTGAGAAGTCGGAGGGCTCACCGGCAATGAATGCAATTCGTCCACCATGCTGACTTCGGATTTGATATATAGACTCCTCAGCTCCGGCTGTACAACGATGATCACTCTTGACGCAACAGCTAGCATCAGCCTGAGAAGCTGATCTCTCTCTCCCAATTGCTCAATATGGATTAACACCCACTACGCAGTGGGAGTGTTAAAGTAAGTAGACTCCACATTCTGTCAACCAGAGCCAGCCCGTCTTATTCTTGTGCATCCATCCCCGTCTTGACTGCAAAACTCGGTTTGTCACAAGCAGCTAGGCCAAAGAGCTTCTTCGGCAAAGATATTCGAAATATTGAATAGATATAATTCCAAATAAGCAAAGATTTCTAACAAACAAACCATACATGCATTGGCGCAAGCGTCTGCACAAACATTGGTTCGGGGTTGCCCTTTGCTAAGGGGATCAGCCCCGTGGGCCCAATTTTTTTTGTTTTTTGTTCACTAATTCAAAGAAGTCCAAAGAATGGCATTGTCGTTTCGGTACTTTAGAAAGTAAAATACTTTCTAGGTATCGTTTTTGTTTTTCATACTACGCGGGGCAGATAGAGGTATCTTTTATCTGGGTATAATTTCCTCTTCTTATTTGCTATCGTGTATTGGTTTTTGTCTTGAATTGCGAGGCTCTTTGATATTCCGTGACGGTCTTTTATTTTGTGCTATTGTGAGACGTTAGGCCTGAGTGCGAAGACTAATAACTACAAATATGTGGAAATGTCATGTCTCTTATGACTTCAAACAGCTAGGTCAATATATGTTTATTCTAGCGAACACCTTTATCAAGACGACCAATTCTGCCGCATATTGAATCCATCACCACATCCATTCACTTGAATGCCGTCGAGCATGATGTTGAGCATCGGTAGATCAAAAAGTCAAATCATCGCCGACACGTAAAGAACAATACTAAGAGGCAACTCACGAGCCGCCTTTCCATCTGCTTTCGCCTTCGGATGTCTTTTCCCCCTCTTCTGCTTCACCCTCTAAGAATACTCTTACCTTCCTTCCCCCGATAGATCGACCTTGCTCAATGCTCTCTGCTACCCAACAAAATATCTCACGCACTGTCGACTATATATTCTCCACCCATTCCAACAATCGCACTTTCGAAAATGTCGCCCAAGCCCGTCAAAAAAGTCCAGAAAACCAGGATCTCCCTCGTGAGCTACGCCCTCGGAGGACCTCTTGTACAGAAGACGCACGAGCAGACATTTACACCCAAGAAGATCATTTCGAAGAAGATAACTATTAGCGATGTTGAAGATGTATGTCACTTTTGCTTTTCCCCTTCCCCAGGGGTCAGAGGAAGTGAATAGAAGCTAACTTGCAAGGTAGTCTGATGATGATGAAATTATTATCGTCAAGAAAAAGGTTTTGAAGCCCGACAAATCCGACTCCTCCAAGAAGAAGGACGAGAACAAGGGTGATGATTCTGGCAAAAAAGATCCCGAAAAGGGCGGGAAGGAAGATGGTAAGGGCGCTGAGGGCGGGGAGAAGAAAAAAAGTGGTGATGGCAAAGGAGAGAGGGAGTTCACTAAAGAGGAAGACAAGACGATGTTAGCTATGAGCAAGAAGGGCTTACAGATCAAACCCGATATCTGCAAGGCTGTCAAGGCGAGTCCGGAAGATATCAAGGCAAGACTCGAACAACTTCAAAGTGGCGGAAAGGACAAGGATGGTAGCGACAAGGAGAAGGACAGTAACGGCAAAACGTTCTCGAAGAAGCAGGACAAGACTATCTTGGGCATGAAGAAGAACGGCAAGAGCTGGGCTGATATCGCAACTGCTGTCAATGCGAGCAAGAACGAGGTTAAGGACCGGTTCAAGGAACTTGACAGTAGTGGTGGTAATGGCAAAAAGGGCGATTCTAACGGCGACTTGGAATGGGATTACTATGGGAGGTATGGCAACGGTACCCAGGCCGACTCCAGCACATTCCTAGCGGGTGGATGGGACCCATCATACAGCGGAGGAGGTGATAGTAGTCACAAGAAAGACAAAAAGAATGAGCACGGCAAGCAAAAGGTCCAAGAAACCAACACCCCCGATTCAAATGCAGATGGAAAACAAGACGGTGATGGTGGCGGTCAAGACTGTGCCACTTGTCCGGACTGCGTCAAGGAAAAGGAAAAGAAACAAACTGAATCTAACACTCTGCAGAACCGCAACCAGGATTCCTCGCAGTACGATATGAGCGGCGCCTTGAACGGCGGATACCAAAGAGATAATAATAACCCGTCGAACTGGAACACCAATAATACATCGTGGGGACCAGTCAATCCAGATCCTTTTACGGATCCGAGCAACTATTTCCAGGAGAATACCTCATACCAGACGCAGAATCAGAATCAGAATCAGAATCAGAACCAGAACCAGGAGTCTTCTAATAATAACGGCTATCAAGCACAAGATCCATTCAGCGGCGGTTACCAACCACAAAACCAGCCACAAGACCAAAACTACTTCCAAGACACATGGCAACAACGGCTAAAACAGAAACTCCAACAGCAAGAACTCCAACAGCAACAGCAGCAACAACAACAGCAGGCTCAGAACCCTTCCTTCCAACCACAACCCCCAGTCCCTTCCTGGCAACAACCCGCACCCCCACCCCCCAATAACCCATTCCAAGACCCCACCCAACAACCCCCCCGGCACCTGCGCCCCAACGCCATCTGGACGCCCGAAGACTGCGACACGCTCGAGACCATCGAGCGGCAGTACAGCGAGAATAAATGGCTGGATATCCAGGCGCGGTTTATGAATTACACGGGCAGGAATGTGGAGTGGTATATCATTGAGGGGAAGTTTAGGGAGGATGGGTTGGCTTGATTTGGTGGGGTGGGGTGGGGGAGGTAGGGGGATGGTAGAGAGAGGGAGAGGCGGGGGGGAGAGAGGTAGATGGATGGTGTGTGTGAGTGAGTGAGTGAGTGCTAGGAGGTCGAGGTGGATCTAGTGGAGTTCTAGATACGGAAAAGGGGAAATTGACAAGTTGCGAAGAAGAAAAGAAAAATGAAAAGCAGTGCGGGATGCGGGAATCATTCATGGGGTTCATGACGATATATAAAAGTACGTGGGGCAAAAAATGCTCTTCTCACAATAATATCAGGCAGTGACCTTAAAGGAAACCTCGCAGCTACGATATGTCTGCATACGACTTAAGATATCCAGAAGACCAATTAATCAAGAAAGAATTCTTCATACAATTTCCCAACTCACAAGTCCTTGTTGTTTAGAAGCAAACTCCTCAAGTAGTAATGTTTATCTGCTTTTACTAAATCTCCCTAATCGCAGTTGAGCTGACAAGCAAGCTCAAGGGTATAAACATAAACAAAGTATCCACCATATAATGCATGCAAGCCCCCTCTGATGTACAGTACAGTATATATATAAACGCCACATCACGCCATGCCATGCCATGCTATGCGAATGCCATGTCTCTCTCCCCTTCTTATTACAGAACATATAATGCAAAAGCCCCTCAACATCGGAATATATCAATCATCAAATCGGATTATCCATCCCTGGACTCTGCATCGTGCCCTGCGAACTGCCAGCCACCCCCTTCCCTCGCGGCGGCGTAAGCGTTAATTTCGTCCCCGAACTCCCAGCACCAGGCGTGCTGCTCCCACCAGATCCCATACCCCGTCTCACCATCCTCCCTAAGATATTCACTAGCTCCGCCGCATCCTCAAACATATCATCGTCCATGCCCTCGCCCGCATTATACACCTCGGCGATCGTCACCTTGGCTAGCTGTCGCGAGCTATCCCGCTCATGCAGACAATCGTACAGGAAAGCGCAGAACTCCACTTTGACCGACAGACGCACTGGATGACTGCCCCAGAGCAGCTTCTCTGATAGCGCGGATGCTTCTTGGAAACATTGCAGGGCGATGGGTCGGTAGTCTTGCGCCGGGACGAGGAAATTGGCTGTGAATTCTGGTGGTGGCTGCATTGTTGTTCCACCCACTGGACCGCCTTCTAGTGCATGCGTAGGCTGTACTGAGCTCGGTCTGACGGGATTACTTGGAGAGTCTTGGTCTGGCGTCTTGCCCTTGTCTGCTTTTGCTGCTCGGGGAGATTTCAAGCCAGGAGGTGTATGAACCTGGCCCTGCTGCCCGTGCCCAGCCCGTAGCAAGACACTGGGGTTATTGTGGAAAAGCACGTATAGATGGTAATAGCTTGCTCGTAGTTTGTATGAGAGTACCTTTAAGACCCCAAAATTTGCGACCATAGGTAAGATGTACTCTTCGAGGAGCCGGAGTCCTTCCCTGGCGTACCAGATGATGCGGCAGTACAGGTCGACTGATTTGGTGTCGCGGGTGACATCGAGTCGGCGGAGCTTCCTGGCGCGGATTACTTTGTCTGAGAGCATAGTTAGGTTGCCAAGGATCTGGAATAGATTTTTGGCTAGGAATGAATGGTCGAGTTGGATGTTTGCTGCGAATTGAGCTAGGAACTTCATGTCCACTTCAGAGGACGCCATCGAGACGTGCGTTTTGTCTTGACAAGGACAGCTTGAACGCCAGGTGGTGATGGATGAACCAGTTGCTGTGGGAAAGTAGTGCAGTCTTTCCTGTTAGCTCGAGCGGTGCCGACGTAGCCGTATTCACTTCTTTGGTGGGGACGATATTGCTGTGTTGCTGTCGAATTATCGTGGAGCCAGTCAATGTATAGGCCCCGTCGAATTCTTGACGAAAACTATAGTATCGTTGAAATTGCAGCTGACACGTTTTCTCCCCGACTGTGCGACTCTTTCTCTCACACCAAACTCCCCAAAATCACCGGCAATTCCTACACCCAAAGTATCCAGAACCGAGAAGCTATAGGTAAATAGAAAGTCGGGATATATTCGTTGCGAATTATAGATTGTCCCCCACTGCGCCGCCACCTCAAAGCTCCCAAGCGATGTCAACGCTGCAAGATTACTACTGAAATGTCAGACATAGCACCATTTACACGCCTTGAGAGGATCATTGGATGCGCCGAAGGCTGCTGGGACCCAATTGAAGCTTGACTGACCACTATATTACAGGCGGAAGGCCAGGCGCGAATAGACCAAAGCACGGAGAGCCAATGGTAGATGAATGGAGGCCACGGCCACTCTGATTCAGCTGTTAACAACAAGACGAAAACGGACGCCGCGAACCCTTTAATCCTTCGAACAATGGACTGGAATTCGCACAAAGCATTTCGACTTTTTTGCAGAGGGCGCAATGGACAGCACCGACACCTAAGACAGAACTTGTTTTGATTTGAAGTTGAGGTGGGCACGAGACGACACGAGGCGGTCTGGAAGAACCGACCAGGTCTGGGGGCGAAGGTGAGTGAAATCTGGGAAAAGCGCAATGACAGCGGGCCGGGCCTCAATTGAGCGGCCAACGCGCCGGACGAGCTTTAGAAAGAAAATGCGCACGATTTGATGCTAGAGTCGAGCGGATTGCACGTTTGCAGCTCGAGCAATAGACCGAACGAGTGTTATGACGGCGACGCGTCGAGAGTCGAAAAAGTACAAAGCAAAATTAAGCAGAGCAAGCAGAACAGCAAAAAGGCAAGAGCAACAGAAATGCTAAATAATTTCTATGCAGATGCGGCGACCACTTATTTTCCCCAAATAATAATATCCTCCTGCATGCACAGCGCAATGACTAGATGTACGACCGCTGTAGGTGCATACTAGGACTGGTACTGGATTGGCGTTGATGGGAGCTGCAAGATACGTGGCAGCGCCGAGAGAGAGAGAGAGAGAGCGTGAGAGAGAAAGAGACTGGTGCCGTGTGGCGGAGAAAGCGCGTCTGCCGTATGAGGACTGGCGTGAGTGAAATCAGAAGTGGACTTTGGTCGTCCTCACTCCACCTCGTCGTGGCTTGGCTCTGGTGTGCTTCAACTATTGGCAATGCCTTCCTTTCATTATTCGTTCTTATTTATATTTTTATTCATTACTCATTATTTCCTCACCAACTTTCAAAACCCTTATGCCATCCTTATGGCCTCACGATGATCTGTTTGGGACGAACACTCGCCGCGTGATGCAGCTAAGTGGCTGCTCATGCACGCACCAGGTACCTACAGACAGTACAGTGTAGGGCTAATAGCTGTTTCAGCACTCTGACTGGGCCGCCATCACTCAGCAGCCATCTCTCGCACTCGCATTCTGGTAAGCCAGTGGTAAATTTAGTGGGAAGCCCAGAGGCAGAGGCAGAGGCCCGATGCGAATTCATGGCAAAAGGGCGGGGTGCTCTAACCTCTTATTAGTAAAGGGCTCACCTCGTTACTTTAATGCCAACGTCTTCCCATCAGACTGGCTCTGGCCCAACCTCCCCTATTCCAGAGCCCCTCCCCCTCCTCCCACCCCATCGTGCCAGCACATCACGAACCTAACTCAATAATAATCGCACTTGGTCTTCGAATATGCGGCCTCCCTTTCGTCCATCCACCCATCCCCTTTTCCACACATGCAAAGGGGAAGTCGGCAAACAGTTCGTTGGTCCGAATTGGCGGTGAGGGATCCTGAAATTTCGATCTTTACGCGAGATCCCCTGCATATGGGATGGGAGGGAAGCCCACCACTGCACCGAGCCAGCCGGCCTGAAATAATCCTTCCAGAAGGTCAAAGGAATTTCAACATGGCCGCACTGTCCCGTCAAGCACGAAGCTTCAAGATGGACTTCAAACTGCTTCTCACTCTCAAAAGTCTCGGCTTAAGGAGCTCGAAAGAATTGAAAATCTTGTACAGCACATAATTACGTGCCAAGTGGTTACACAATTTAATTTCCTCTGCTTTCGTTTGACAGCGCAGATACCTGTGGAAGAAGCACCGAATTCGTTTGCACTCCAAAGTCATCTTCTCATTTCCCAGATGCGAATTCCATCATGATCCAGGCAAGTTGCCGAACCTCTCTTCAATCCTCAGCCCTACAAAGAGCAAGCCCCGGCTATATCCGCTCCCCAAGGCGCGAAGCCCTGTCTCGATCAACATCAGCCGCTGGAGGAAATATTGATTGCTCTTCCCGTTTCTCCATCCCTGGAGATAGACTCGCCTTCTCTCTCTGTTGAAACGTGGAACAAGCCAATTCCAGCTTCGTTTGTCACACAGAAGCCTCGTCTACTGGTGAAGGCGGCCAGTCGCTGCAAGCAAACAGGCTGTACCGGCGAGGCAGTTTGGTTGCTGCTGCTGAAAGGCTTCAGTTCGTTATCAAGGCGAGGGTTATCGCAAACAAATTCAAAATGGCGTCCAATCGGTAAAGATTGTATGATAAGGAGGTCTTGAAACCATGCTGTGCAAGCAGAGATGCCTTCTCACATGAGATATGGGATTGATGACGATGGGGATGGATTTAGGGGATGAGGCCAACTGGAGAGTCTTATAAGAATGTCTTTGTGACGCCGAGGAAGCCCATCACAAGGTTGCCATTGACCAGTACACTCTCCTTCAAGTTACAATATCTCAGAACTACCATCCACCGAGTCCGCTTCCTCCCACTATCCAAGTCACAAGCAACATCCCCCGCTCACCACAGTCTCACACCAGCCAGCCATCACGGAACAATCGTCTCTCACTCCTCCCTTCCTATCTTCAATAAACCCCCTCGATTCATCCCTCACCATGTGCCACTGGTACGCTCACCAATACACATGTAAACATGTAACATATGCGCTCGGCAAATACTGTACGCGCGGTGGCCTCGTACAAACACCGTGCAAGAAGAAGAATATCTGGCAAACGATCCGCATGGGCGAGACATGCGAGGATTGCGCGGTACCGGAAGGTCGGGGTGTCACCGTGGCCGATGAGTGCGGAATTCCAAAGGCGACGAAGACGAAGATGTCCAAGGGGAAGGCGAAGAGATGATCTGATTTGGGAGGATGGCTTGAAGCAGCCTGGTTCTAAATGGGGTGCACGTGGGTTTTCGGCGTAATTGGATTTTCTTTTTTTTTTTGGCTTCGCTCTTCGATTGTGTCGTTTATATGTTATGTACTGTATACGTTGGCATCTGAGACGGCGTTTATAACCTTGGGAATCTCGAATTGGGTTCTGAGGCAAGACAAGTAAGGAGTGGCATACGATATAATGCAGTTTTTGGAGAAGACAATTTTATCGCAGGCGATGGATTTGTTTCGCAATAAATATACATCCATGTTTTTCTCTCTCTCTCTCTCTCTCACACACACACACACACACCAAACAAACCCCGCGTGTTCTTATTATAGCAAGTGTTGTGCGATTGATCGATCCATTGTGCCACACATCAGGTGGCTAGTATATATACATACCTATCTAGGATCGTCTAGTCGTGGTCCGCAAACATACCCAACACTTCCAGCACCATTTCACGCAAAGGTATATCTATCTATGGATCTCCTAATTAATTTATCTCCACGAGTCCTAAGGCCTTCTGATAGCCACTATTCGTACCCCCATCTCCCATATTCCTCCCCACCCCCACCGTCGCTGTCCCGTATCACGTGACAGTCATCTTCATGAAGTCTTCGAGCCCATCCATCCATACAAGATGCAGCAATCCTAGCTACAGGACAGGGTACTTGGCTTGGTTTGGTAAGTAACTATATTATAGAGCGGAAGAAGAAGAAGAAAAGATTATTTCCAACTTTAATTGCTTTTCGATCCAAGGTCGGGAAGTAGGCACTGTAAGTATCAAACCTGCCTGATTGATCGATTAATATTAAGCCACTGTACTGCACTGAGAGCGATTATAATGGGATGGATATAATGGGATGTTAGGTAGCTGGTCTGATCTGGTCATGTGATAGGCTGGGTCACGATACATATAGGGGTCCTTTTTAAGTCTCAGTTCTCCGGCCTCGCATTCAAAACTTACAATAATGCTAAATAGCAGTACGGCTACCATATCAACACCTCCCACCTAGACTCTTCATAATATAACCCTACAATTACTAACCTCACCATCGCCATATATCTCTTCCTCACATTTGCACTACTCAAGCAATACCTCTATTCCCACCTTGATTAAATCAGAAGCATGCGCTCAGTAACCCCTATAAATTGAGCAAAATCTTCTGGATGCATGTGACCTATAACTTCTATGCGTATAAAAGAGATACGCGATTATATTAGCGGATAGTAGAGGCTAATAGTATTAATTAAGAGATATATGCGTTCTCTATCGCTGCGATCGGAGGGATTTAAATTTTCACAATGGCCTAAGAATCAGCATGACTACCGCTCTTTATGACTTGGTTTTATTATCTGGGTTGGGTGCATATCACTTAGCTTAGCACGCCCTATGCCAATGCCCCCTGGGAGACTTAGAGAGGGTCTTAAGCCCTTCTCCCCCTGCGTCAAACACCACTAAAGTAAACTGAACTAAAAATTTATCGCCGCGATTAATAGGATAGGGAAAACGAACTTTAAAATCGGAAGACCTTAGGCTTTTATCTATGATAATATAGAGGTTTAGCTATAGCTATTTATCCTTATACGGACTAGCATGCAGAGCAGTGTATGAAAAGTAGCTCCGACGTGATGGTAGTAAGGTTAGTAAAGGTAGAAATAGTAAAAGTGATATGAGTAGAGCGATAGTACGGAGTAAGGTTAGTGATAGTGCAACATAGCAGCGAGCGTACTATACTTACTATTACTTACTATGCTTCTAAAAAGAATCTGAATTTAGAATTAATGCGAGAGTCGAGACTCACCGGAGAACTTGGATTTCTAACTGCGATTTAGCAGAGTCATGTGTAGGTAGTTGGAACTAAAAAGCCCTACGTACACTTGTTGAGAAACACTTAGTTGTAGGTATCTTGCAGCTAGGCAGATTTAACGCGCCGGCGGCACCGACATATCTTCGCGGAGAATTATTGAGAATAGAGAGAAAGCTGTGGCAATGTAGTATAATGCTACGGAGTAGCACAATGCCGTGTAATGCAGTATGTTTATGGGGATGGTACGGTACAGGATAGTGAATGAAGAAGTAAAAGCATAGAGTAAGTGTAGATAGAGAGGGAGACTTGAAAGATAGGTATGTCTGGCGGCGGGTTAGGCTGCGGATTCTTTGGCTTGGTTTGATGTAGGTAGGTAGGTAAGTGGGTGTTTTGTATAATGGTTTTGAACGCCGGGGGAGAAGGGCCTAAGGTAAGGCCTGTTGTAGCCTGGAAGTTGCAATGCATAGCCTAGCTATAGTAATCGGGAAGCCCGAAGTGGCAATGCATAGCCCCTGTGGCAATAAGGGAAGCCTGGAAGTGGCGCTGTAGCCTAGAGGCTATAGCGGCTACTCACAGCATACTACAGGCTTGAAAGTCCTATATATATAGCGTACTTCCCACTATAGAACAGCAGTCAATTCAAGATCCTTACCCCGAAACAACAAGCCCCTCCCCCAAACCTCCCAGGGAGTATTAGGGCGTGCTAGGCTAGCAATTATATACAGTATAGGTACTATAACGTAGATAGCAAAACCAAGTTATTGGAGTAAAAATGGCTATACTAAAACTTGAAATCTATTCGCTAGTTGAGAGGTCTTGTAGAAAAAGAGTGCTGGGGAGGCCTTATAAGGAGCAGGTGTAGTCGTCTCTTGGAAAGAGCATCCTCGTAGTTTGTTCTATGATAGTGGTAGAGGAATACTCCGCAATAAGAAGAAAACTTGAGAGCATCTCCAGAGTACGTAGCCCGTTCTACTTATGTCCTGCCAGTTGCTTTCTTATCCCTTCCCCGACTATGCTCTCTTCTACGCGTCTGTATATGTTTTCGACTTATATCTATTAGCGTATCCATTCTCTCCAGCTCCTAAAACGTCCTGCCTTTCCTCCTTCCGCGTGTACAATCAGCTTTGCTCTTATACCTTGAGCAAATTTATGAAGTCTCCTTAAACAGTCGCGATTTAGTGCGTCATTGCGAAATTGCGGTGCCTGCAAAAGCCTACGCATTTTGAGCCTTCGAGTCTTCCTCCCTGTGTATGCTGATGTGTATATCATTTATAGTATGCAGCCTTGTTGACAAGGGCTTTGTGTCGTAGAGGAGGATAGGTGATCGTAATGAATGCGTTTTCTCTTTAGCTGAGACGGGTGCTTATATTAGAAACATCGCTATTTCGTAGTCAGCTCCACGTACAGGCAGATAGAGAGGGATCCATCTTCGCTGACTCGTTTTTTTGTCGGCTGGTGGTGGTGGCAATGGTGGTGTTGGCAAGTGAAAGAGGAGAGGTTTTGTTGGGGATACTCTGCGCCGCCGAAAAGTATTTTGATTCCCTTCCTGGGCCTGAAGCATACGCTTTGAATAACTTATACCCTATTTGCCAAATCAAATGGCTAGGCATAGTATTTGATCTGGCAGATCATTGGATTATCACCGTAAATTCTCACCGTAGAAAACATAGGGCTTGAATTACTTTTCGGCGCGCGGAGTAAGGTGGAGGAGCAAGTCTGGATGAGGGAGGGAGGATGGTAGGGATGGAGATAGGGTATGGAGAAAATTATTCGGTTGATTTGATAGTATTAACTACTTGTGTTTACTTCCTCTGGACAGGACTAGCTAGACATTTATTTAAAGATTTTTATTTTTAGTTAGACTAGTCAGCTAGATACTGTACGAGGTTTTTACATTGATAGTCGGAAACGAAGAGAATAATAAGGTAGGTGCCTATCTAAAGTAGTAAGTAGGTTGATATAGGAGTTTATATAAGTCTAGTGCGACGGGGCGGGATGGGAGCTCCTGACAAGCTACGGAGTACACCTCCTAATTCTCACCTTGGACACGCATGGGTTGAAATATCTTCCGGTCGTGACGTATGTAATATAATATATGATCTTGGGGATCCCTGGGGAGCTCCGCTCTTGCAATATCATTTTAATCTTCGGTGAAGAGTTATGATGTACTGAGAACATGGACACAACGAGCAGAACTTTTACGCATGCTGACTAGCTGTTTCTTACAATAGGAGATATTTTTTCGATTCTTCCTTCCTACTTTCGTATGAAGCTATGTAGACCTCTAGAGCGTTTCTTATGAAGGACGAGTTACGGGTACAGTGTCTGAGTGAGATGCGAAGACTTTGTCTTGCACACGCGAGCTGAGCTTGAAAGGTAAATTTAAGGGGGTTTGAAAGAATGGAATAGAATGTATAGAGAAACACCGACTAAAGAGGCATTGAGTTCCAAATTGTGCCCTATCTCAGGAGCAAGCTCCTGCTCTGTACAGTAAGAATGCATTTAGGGGGCCTTAGCGACCTCGGCAAACTTTGGGACTCCACACCTCGGAGCAAAAGTTCCGCTCCGTTCAAGTCAACTACGGTAGTCGAAATCCAGTACTCCGTCTCCGTCTCCGTACATTCCAGCTCGGATGGACACGGAAGGGATATGATATATTTAGTATTGCCAAAACTCTATTTTCATCAAGTACTCATGTCTGTCGCTAATGGAGTTTCATCATCCAGATGCTCCAGTACGAGAAACCACTCCACTCTAGAGTCTAGGTAGGAAGGCATCACGATTCACACCCAGAAGACGATGAGGTTGCGTCTCCTAACCTCGAGTCTCGTGCCTTCCATCCCTCAAGACATGTCTCCAGCTCATCGTTCTTCTCCTCCAAGACCCTCATCTGCTCTTCCAGCTCTTGTATATATTCATTAGCATGGACCAAAATCTCCGCTTTGCTCAAACTCTTCTCCCCTGCCTCATCCATCGGCTCCTTAACAGGAAGCGTCTCCAAGAGTGATTTAAATTGCGAGTTCAAGCGGTTTCGGTACTGCTTTTCTATGAGATTGTGGTTGTTGCGCGAGTCTTGGGAGATGGGCGAATTAAGTGATGTTAGAGATGCGGACCGTGGTTTCCTATTTGGCTTCGGCAGCTTCTTTCCTTTTGCCTTTTCCGGTGTATGTTTAGTACGCCTGGGTGTTCGTGCATTGGCCTCTTTCTTCACTCGCTTCGATATCCGGGCGGATATTGGGGCAGTTGAAAGTTCCGGAGAATCCGAACTTCGGCGTGTCAATTCTGGTGTGGTTGGTGTTGGTGTTTCGGTAAGGGGGGAAAGTGATGTGGGAGACGGTGAAGCGATCGGCGATGTGACAGACATGATGTTTTCTTTTGCACGTTCCTCATTCGTTGGCCCACCTTTGGTGGCAGATGATAAGTCTACCCATGGGAATACTGGTCTCAGGTCTTCGGGGAACCAATTGATTTCGAAGGATGTTTGATTCGCGTCTATTGATTGTGCGTTTGCGGGACTATTCAGATATGAAGTGTCTTTTGCGTCTAGCAGCCCACTGCACTCAGCAAGTGCTTGCGTAGCGGTGGTGATGGATTCGAATTCGAACGGGCTCCACGAGCTACCTTGAAGGGCACGAAAACCTCCAGTTGAGGATAATGAAGATTGACTAAACGGGCTTTCAGGCCATGGTAAGTCGTCTAGTAACATCCATTCTTCGGTGTATTTGCCTGCTTTGGGGTTGACATCTTTATATGGACCAAGTCCGCTATCCAGAGCTTTTGAATAGAACTATGGAAGGTGTTAGAGAGATGCTAGTGAGAAAAGTGTTTGAATAATGGAACATACTTGACTATAATCATTCCATTCTGTATCCATTTTGAAGCTCAAGATTAAAGTGATGGCAATCTTGCAAATGTATATCAGCTTTCAAGTGAAATATATGGAATACTATGTTACCATATTTATATATGACATCAGGTGGGAGCATATCCTCCCCACGGGCCAGACTCTCATGGAACTTTCCCATTCTTGCCAGAAGTGGCCAGAAGCATGTTGAAAAGAGACAAAGCAGACAGCCCCTCCCCCTCCCGCCACCCCCGCGACCCCCGCGCCTGTGTGGTTTTCTCAACTTTTCTGGGACCACGAGCCAATTGGAAAGCCATACTAGTACCATACAAAAATGAGGAAATCCATATGACGCCAGTTGACCCTAGCATGTGGAGCCATAAGCTTTTGCATGGATACATGGTATAGATCAGTGGGTCATAAAGTTCTGCGGGTTTTGCTAGCGTAAAAACATTTATGCCCCTCCTCCCTGCTGCTGGTAAGCTGCGGGTAAAACCATCCTCTTCTTTCCGGCTGGATAGCTAGGCAGCCCTTATAAAAACTCAGGGCCTTTACTGTATACTGCAGAAGTGGATTCTTTAGATTTTCTAGATTTTTTACGAATATTAGTTCTCGTGGCCATCATTTCATGGTTATTCCCCAGCTGCAAAAGGTAAAAATTATATGATTCGCTAGCGTGGAAATCGCTATCAAACCCAATAGCTCTATATTAGGACTAGCGCCTAATATTAGAGACAATTACGCCGTAGAGAATCTGCATAAGTGGAGAAGGGAAACATAACACGTTGCTTTGCCCCCCGGTTCTGCAGTAGATCTACGGAAATGCAACGCCTCTAGTGGAACAAAGCTCCGCTGTATTGCCATTTGATGATTTGGAGAGATTACCTGATTACTGTTATGATGAATATCTGATTACTTGCATCCATCCATACCTTGACTCTTAAGGCTGACCAGTCACAGACGCTGGAGAGAGCGGAAAGTTTAAATAAGCTGTTCAACGGCGAGCTGCGATGTCCGACGGCGCGCTGCGATGATGTTGGGTTTGTAGGGTAACGTCGGTAGGGTAGGGTAGGGGTTAGAAGAAAGTATCTGCAGGGCAGAATTACTCCGTAGGCTCCATATTGAAACTTCAACGTTTGTATCTACGAAGTACCCTTAGTACGTCATATATGTATGTATATGGGGGTGATAATGCTCATGCAACTCGGGGGAAAGCAATCCGATATTCCCATCATGTAATGTGACCCGGCTTACAGTACTGTACGCTTCTTTACGAAGTACGCCGTGATTCGTTGAAGCAATCAGTTCCCGTATTATTCCCTAGGCTGAGCCTGCTCGGGGTTATGTGGGGTAGCTTGTTTCCAATGCGTCCTTAGCTAGTCTGACAATTTACTGTCATCGTCACTTGGAAGCTTGATATGCTGACTGGCTGGTGGGGCTTTTCCCAGTGACCGCGAATCCATGAATGAGGTTATCTGTCATAACCTTATTACCGGAAGGGCACTGGAGGCAGGCTCTGATGTACGATCACTCCTATCAAATAATTCCCTGCCTCTATTGAGTAAGATGAAATGGTTCCCACAGATGCATGTACAATGATCTTTTATAGAAAGGCATTTCAAATGCATTAAGATTCAACGATGTTCGTCATTCATTCATCAAAAGTCCAAGGACCTGGACGTTCCTATCTACCAGCCACCTGCCACCTGCCACCTATCCTCTAGCTACAGTTGTCCCCCTACCTCATACCTTCGCACTCACAGCCTATTCTTCCAATAAGCCTTTGTTGGGACTCCTGGGGAAACAATTGGAGGTTGACATGTGAAAAATTTGTGATCGAAGTCGATATAGTCGATGCGGCCAGAGATGTACATGCAGCCCGCTGACGAGCGACTTGCTTCATAACAAGGACGGAGTCTTTCAGAGGGCTCGTAGCCACGGTTGTAGCGGTCTTTGGTTGGTTGACACATTCTTGCATGTAGGTTAGCTTGGGGAGATGTTTGTGTTTATTGGAGTTGTGGATACAGGTTGGTAGGATCTTGTTTATGTATGCACAAGTTGTAGATGGAGAGGTTGAAGGGAAGAAGGGAGAAGGAAGACGAGGTCGGATTTATAGGAGTTTAGGGAGATATTGATAGGTGTGATTAAGGCGTCGTGAATAGTAGGGTTTATTATTAAAGCTATAAGATTGAATAGTATATTATTAATCCTCGTATGAATTCAAATTTACTGACACAATCATAGACTCCATCATCTCCACCTCTTCCCATATCTCTCCTTGGGAGCATCTGCTGTCCGTAGATTACAAAACAGCTAGGGTGGGATCACGCAATTGTTGCTGGTTGTGGTTAGGAGAAGACACGATGCATGCATTCATTATCTACGGGAATCATCAATCCCAAGAGGAATCCAAACAGATTTGATCCTCATAAGCAACTACATGGACAACATATGGCATATATTATGCTTAATCTACATTTATACTCCAAAAGAAAGTTGAAACATCCAATTGTTCAAAGTGTTCACCCAAGAAAGCAATGCCGAGGCCGAGCAACACCCCCTTTCTAAGCGAGTTTGCCCCTAATCCAAATGCGGTCATTTACCTGTAGATCTATTCGCCTTTTACCTAGTCAGTCAGGACATCCACATCCATATAAGCAAGAGACAATTCAAATATATCACCGAGTGCCCGAGACACTGAATGTATGTGCAACATGAATGACGTACAACTGAAGTGCATTGCTCACAGAGCCGCAAAACCCCAATCTATCTATTATATGTGTATCTGCGCTCGAAACCCACGAAACCAGCCCCTCAACATTCGCCATCCATGCTGGTATACCTATGACCCACCGACAAACACCATGCGTGAATATAAAATGCTGAAAAGAAACCCCATCTAGACCGAATCCAAGGCTTCTCAATGAGTCTCTCAATGATATCCATTCGTCTTAGTAGGCGAAACTGAACGTGACTGAGTTCGACCATTTGGAAGCTCGGTCAGAGCACCTTCTTCTGGACCGCCGAGAAGTTTATCCATAAAACTAATGTAATCATATTGAGGCATCCCTCTGTCTTGTTGGAGATCTGGGCCTTTGTGCTGTGGGACAATCTCGGTAAGTCTGTCGATAACATCATCTGGTACCAGACTGTGCCGGAGATCCATTTCAGTAACATATGGCTTTCCATCAGCCACCTCTCGGAAACTCTGAAAGACTTGCTCGGCGGTATTCTGGTCCTCGGTAACATCGACCATGAATCGAATAAATTGCTCAAAAGTAACAGAGTTACGCCCGTCAGAGGTCTCCATGAAGTACTCGTGCATCTCATCTTCGCTGAAAACAAGTCCAAGCGATGCCAAAGCCGCACTGAATTCAAGCTCTTGGAGACTGTTCGAGTCATCTCGATCAAAATGTCTGAAGACACTCTCAAATTCTTCCAGTTGAATGGGTGTCAGGTTAGTCATATTTCGTGCCACAACTTGGTTGTCAAGGAAAGCCAGCTTTTTGGAGACAGAGCCCTTGACTAAGCTCATCTCGTAGCATAACTCGTCATATGTATATGTCGTAAAGTCATTCTCCTCAATATTTGCCTCCTCGCATTTCTGATCGACCACGGCAATGGTCTCAAGATACTGGTGCAAAGGCGGAAGTTTTTCGTTCAACATCTTGATGTGTATTAATTGATCTTCAACATCGCCTTCCAATCCTGATATAGCTAGTTGCATAGTATTGAGGGCCAAGGCGAAGTCGTTGGCTTTGTCCGCAAATGATTTCCGAAGTGCATTTTTGATACTGTAAATAGTTAGCATATTGCCTCAAAATACATAGGTCTGCACTCACTCTCTTATGTTTTCATTAATGAGCTGACCCCTTGCCATCTCGAGTTTAATCATTTTTGCCCATTCTTGGTCCATCGTTGGCAAACTCAATTCTGGCGGAGGTTCGTATGCTCTTAATCGGTATGTGCTCATTTTCGTTTTGATGTTTCCAAGCAGCGCTGCTAAATCACTCTTTTCCGCGACCCACTCTCTCTTTTTGCCTCTTTTGTACGCGCTGAAGTCTGTTGCTTGTTGTTTCGCGTCCACATATGTGCCCTCAAATTTCGACTCCTGCCATGTTGCTCCCTGTTCTTGAATGTTCTGCAGTAGGGCTCTCATCCTTCTTTCGTAGTTGCTCTGCATTTCCCACGCACCCTGCATACTGTTGACAAATTTCTCGACTCTTCGCCCGGCGTTCTCAACTTTCTCCATCTGCGAAAAGGCATGGAACCAGTATGCAATATAAGTCATTAAACTCCTCTCATCAGGCTTCGCAACGTGGGCGACATCCTCCACATCCAACAGATCCGGGATACCAATCTCTTTGGAAGCGATGTCGAATGCTAACTGCATGTTCCCCTTGTGGTCGCTCTTATCCAACGTATCATAGTCGATTAGATCCGGTCGGTGAATATCCAAGAGAGCACAAAACGCCAAACCATCATTCCAACTATCGGTGAAGTTCCTGACATCGACTTCGTCATAGCAAGCTGTCTTCCTTTGACACCAAAGTAGCAGACCTTCTTTGGCAGTCATACCTTCTAGATTAATATCCGAGATCGTAAATCGTAAAATCAAGGTCCAGATCAAACCTAGGATGATCTTCCGGTTCCCATCCACAACATCTTCGGCGCCAATATTGGTCATTTGTATACCGCGGGACTTGATGAAATCTAGGGACAGGTTTGCATTTTCGAATTTCTGGACTCGAAGCTTCGGCTTTGCTGCATATCGGCCGAGTGATTCGTTGGAGAGGCATTCGAGAAGATGGATGAGAATGACCTATTCACGTATACCCATTAGCATTCCCAATATTTTCATACCCTATAGAGGTGAGACCTACCCCATCACTGAGATCCACCACGAGATCTTTGACTGCCACCTTTCGAGGTTCAACTTTCGTATTCAACCTGCCCATGCATTAGCCACGCACTCCACCAACCCCCCATCCGACCTACCATTTTGTGAACGTCTTCTGCTGCACCGTAATCCATTTCTGCTGCTCCGCAAACGCCATCTTGGTCAACGCCTGCTCATGCGGCGGTTCCACAGCCTTCAACCCGTGGTCCGCCGGTAAACTGCTCGTCTGCCGCTGGAAGCCCTTTCTCCGCCTCCCAGTCAACGGGTCTGTCGTATTCCCAGCGCTCGCACTGCGGTTCAGACGGGTGGTGAATTGTTTGGATCGGTTGGCTTCTCGCTGGGAGGAGGTGCGGTCACGGCGTGATTTTATACTGGCTGGTGGTGAGGGTGGAAAAGGGGTAGTGGGAGGTGATGCGTTGGGTGTGATCGTGGAATTGTTTACTTCGGGACAGTCATTTTGGGCGTGGTTGTCGGAATGGCAACGGCGATTGGGCGGTGGAGTGGGGCATAATTTGGTAGTGGAGCTGCCGTCTTCCGAAGGCGGGGGAGTCATTACCCCTGAGTATCGTTGGAAATCGGACATGTTGAACATATAAATATATACAGTGCTTATTGAATCTCGACTTTGATAATATTGTTCGACTGTGTGTTTCTGTAAAAGCAGTAGAAGAAGAGGAAAGAGAGGCGTCCCAAGGTTATACAGTACATGATATTGATTAAGCCTGTGCATTAATGATCCTTTTAGGCCTTTGCATAATGAAACAGTGTTTCCACCGTCGCATCCTCGATCCCGAATCCACCTCCCATGGCCTTCTATAGGAAGCACTCGTCGTCAGTGTATCACAGCATCCATGTCTCCATCCGATGCATAATGCAAGTCAACCTGTGCCCACGAGCTAGGCGATCCTTCTCGGGCGCAGATGGTGGCGTGAGGACCAGTATCAGGGGAAGGTGAGAAGTTCAACAGTTACCAATATATTAGTCCTTTGCAACCACACAGTCGGACAGATTAATTTGACACACCGTTCAATATAACTCGTTATTTCTATTTTAAATAAACTATCTTTAAGATGAAAATGGTTTTGAAGATCCAAGCACCAAACTAGGAAGTCGAGGACTTTCTGCATGAAATCCAGAAGGTTTGGAAACAGATATACTGTTGGACATCCCAACATGCGACGCGTTGCTCACCTCTGCGCCCCCAACAACCCCAGCCAACAGCTCATGCTAAATCAAATACGTCTTAGGCAAGAAGATCACGGTGTTTTCCATGAATGATGATCTCCACCCCACGTCTCCTCAGTCGTTACGCGAAGCCCTAACAGTCTCATCACTCTCGCCTCAGACCACAGTTTTGGCAACAGCTGCCGGGCTTCAAACAGACCCCACTCGGTTGGGCACACGCCGACCAGATTTTCAATTATTGAAAGAACGGTACCAGTTCGACGTATCCGTGTCTCCCAGGCACTCACCAACCGTAACACCCCTCCAACCTCTGGCGTTGATGACATTGAAATAATATGCCGAAAGGTTAGTGACAGATTGCTCAACAATATCATGTTGGATAGAAAGGTAATCAGTAGCCGTTTTGTCAGCCAGAGCCTTCTTCACAATGTTCTTCGACCTCTGTATCTGCGACGGGAGCGGATGAAGATAGTCCTCAGTATCGAGATCAAAGTAAACCCGATGGTACCCCAGAGCCAACATATCATCGCAGCACCCAGACTCTTTGGTGCAATCGGAATATGGAGGTCTCATATAAGTAGGCCACATCCCAATGATATTGTTGAAAGCCATTTCATTCTTGACCATCTGCGAGATGCGTAGGTCATGAGTGACGTTCAAAAGCGAATAGTGGGACCAAGTATGCGATGCTACTTGATGGCCCTCGGCGACCATACGCCTGGTTAAGTCCGGGTAGGGAGATGTGGTATCGATTGCTCCCCTCCCGTTGTTGTTCCCGCTGATGAAGAAGGTGGCGTGGTAACCATATGCTTTCAGTATATCCAAGATCCTAGACGTATAGATAGATGGTCCATCATCAAATGAAAGCGCCACCACGTTATCCTGAATGCAGTCGTCTATATCATCTGTGTAAGGAACTGGGCCTTTCAGAGGTCTAGCAACATTCACAGTAGACGGTCCAGCAGGCGTGGTATCAGAATCGCATCTACCGTACCCGAGCAGACAGTTCCTCGGGTCAGCGCAGTAGTCTGACGTTGTACCGCAATTACCCTCAACGGAGCAGCACTGGTTGCCGGAACAAGTTGCTCCCTGGTTCTGGGGACCGCACTTGTCATTCCCAGTGGGAGGAGTCAGGTCTGTCTTGCATTGTCCGTAAGCAGGCTGGCATCCACCACCACAGTAGTCGTCTGTGCTTCCGCAATATCCATTTTGACTGCAACACAGGCTGTCAGAGCATAGCTCTCCCTGATTCTGAGGCCCGCATAGAAAATTGTCCTCGATAGGTTGGGATGGGGGAGTTGAGCAAGTGCCAAAATTCGGTTGACACCCGGTTAAGCAGTAGTCTGAAGAAACTTGTTAGCATATTTAAATGACTTGATTTGAGATAAAGCGTACCTGTTGAGCTCCCACAGTACCCATATTGTGAACAGCATCCTCCATCATCTTTGGTGGCTTCGCAGAAGTAGCCGTTGTTTGCACCCGCAACTACATTTCCACAAGCGTTGTCGGGGCTAACATTGTCATTGGCACGTCCAGGAAGTAAGTTGTAAAGGCCCATCTCCGGTTCAGCAGGAAAGGCATAGCTCAAACCACCAAAGAAGAGAGCAAGCGCCGCGGCAATGAAATTGGGCCACATTATAAAGAGGGGTCGCTTAATAGAATTATGTTATGATTAAGAAATACGCAGCGACTGAAGATGAATTAAATGTTTGGGATGAGAATTATATCGAGCGAAGGTGATGTGGAACATGAGAGGAAAGGTTGATGTAAAAAACTTAAAGACGAAGCGAGGTCTCTGTTCTTATAGTAAGATAGTGAATGTAAAAGTGATACCTCCTGGACGAAAGGATAGAGTAAATCTCGATCACCAATTACCTTGCAGTCCATTTCACCGCTTAGGTGACCTTCCCTTCCCATCGAAGCAACGAGCAGTCATCCGGACTCGCAATTTATCATCTCATGTCACTACATGTATGGAGATATATCAGATCAACCACTTTCCTTGCAGCTATCCCCAAACATGATTCCTTCCAAAGGCAGAACTTTTTGTTGGCAGCCTATGTTTAGAGGTTTGAGAAAGGCTGATCGGCGGTAGCTCAAGGGTCCATACTTTGGAGGATCAATTTGTGGTCACGGCGGGGTTGAGTTCGCTGGCATTGTGCCTAGTAATGCAGCATGCAACGGTATACGATTACACAGGTACAGCAACCTTTAGCTGTTTCTGGAGAAATGGAAGTTATACTTATTGGATAGACGTTAGAGGTAAAAAAGATTTGTCTCTAGGATTGAAGTGGTCAGTGAGTATGAAGAAGGTATGTAGGAAGGCGGCAGCACCTAATTATAGGCTTTTTAATCTAAAAGTTCGGAGATTGTCAGTAAGGTATTTCTGGATCTTGTGTGGGCGGTTTGCTCCCTCGTTCACTTCACACGAGGTCGATGAAGCATCCGGCAAGCCGCATTCCAAAAGTTTACCTTGGAAAGTCACTTGACTAGGTAATCATGGAACCATCTCCTGCCTCAGACTTACCCTGCCTCAGATACGGGCCGAGTATACACCGTATGGATACTCAAGCTTGGTCGGGGTGGTTGGACATCTTGTCCCCTCCACCAGCTCTTCTCACCCCGAAGCACAACCTCAATAGCATCCAGGCGCGCGCTCAATCTGCATCTACTATCAGTTCCTGCGTACATACATAGGCAGTAGCAAGACGACTCACCTCTTCTCTCGATCATATGATGTGGCGGATTAACAAATATAGGTCATTGCCATGGTCAGCGCTTGGTGATAAACGTGCCAATGAAACAGCCAGACAGCATTGTTTTTCGAGTCGGGGTCGGGACTCGGGTGGGGCCTGAAGATCAGCACTACTGGATTTACAGGGTGTAGGATCTGCTATAGGGATTACTCTCTAGCGCACATCGCTAAAACACTGCTGAAGATGTTTGTTCTACCTTCCCTCCCTTCTCTATTCGTCCAATAAAAAGACACAGCGACAAAGGTATGGAGAATTTCTATAAGTGGAAACAACTTTGGAGAATTATATGACGAGGTGGTCAAGTCATAACAGCATTACATAAATCACATTTTCGTGAGGAACATTTCATGCATATAAGTATATGTGAGTATCTGGGGGAAGTGTTCTTTTTGTGATTGTTTTCTAATTTAATGTTTTGGTGATTATTCTTTTGCGTTCCTATTTTCTTGTGTTATCCTCCCCCTTTATCCTCCCCTTTTCCCTATTGTCCTCCCTTTTTCCTCCTCCCATTTCCTAAAAACCCTCTTTAAACTACCCCTCCTGGTGATAAGACGAGGGAGATTATACCCATATCCATTCCGCATGTCCTGGGGTTGACAATCCAGCATTATCCTCCCTTTATGTACCGCCAGCGGTACATTTAGTGTCGATAGCTCTGCTAGATTTAGGTTAGTAGTTAGTACCTACATTGTGTCAATTTTGTCTTTGTCGATTTGCCGATTTCTTCGAATCTGCTCCTGTTTCTTATCCAACTGATCAATTGAGTGATCTAACCTTTCCACTTCTGTGTAGATTCGAGCACTAGTCTCCTTCGTCGTTGTTCCTTTAGTGTAATTGCTTTCGCTCAGCTTGAGCCCGTCCTAATTTCTGTTGAGTCCTTTCGAACTCGGCTTGTTGTTGTTAGGGTTCCTCAACACCATACTTTTTTTCGTCGTTGTCCCTTTGATCCATCTATTTTCTCTCGCATTTAGCCTATTCCAATTCCTGTTGAGTCCTTTTCTTAACTCGGCTTCTTTTTGTTCGGCCTCCTTAGCTGTCGCTTTGGTCAATTTGTCGACTTGTCGATTCGCCGGGCTGTCGATAGGTCTAGTTGCCGATTTTTCGGTTCTTGATTGTTGTTTGTTGATGGTCGATAGTCGTATTGAGTCGATTGGATAGTATCCAGGTGTCCAGCGCTTTACAGCGCATTCAAAGCATGCTTATATGATGGACTTGGCTGGAATTGCATGCCCTCACTTTCGCAATATGCCTGGAAGTTTGATCTAAATTCCCTCTTTCTATTGTTTGCTTCGACGAAGAGGATTTTATCCCCGGTTTCCAATTCAGCTCCCGCAGACTGAAAGCAATCGTAGCCTTCGTAAGACCTGGAGCAAACTCGATATTTGAAAGCTCCCGTTCTTGTTGAGGCTGCTTCTAGGGAGTGGCGCCATGTTTGATTCGTATGACTGAAGGGTGACAATTTTCTGATTGAGTATCGATCGTTGCGTTGAACTGATTAGGTAGTAAATGGAGGTTGATCGGTGAGGCTGCTTCCGGGGAGTGTCGCCATGTTTGATTCGCATGAAGGGTGACAATTGTTTCATCTAGCGTCGAAAGTCGATCGTTGCGTTGATTTGTTTGGGTAGTAATCAGATGTTGATTTGTTAATGTGAGTAGTATCCTTAGGTCGTCCCAATCTCTTGTCCAGGAGCCACCAAGTTATTGTTTGGAGGTCGTGGGTGTCGTTCCGGTAGGTATTGTTGAGAAGTAGCCAGAGTGTCGAAGATGGTTGATGTGCTTTAACTGTTTCCCTTTCCCATCCACCAAACAAGGGATTATTCCCTGGTTCCATTCCATTTGAATGTAGTTGCTGTAAAGCAAGCTTGGTAAATTGCCCGTGGACCAGATGTTCGAGATGTTCGTATTCTCAGCGTGTATTTTTTAATGCGGTTGCTCCAAAGAGTATTAAGTGACTTATCCGTGGATTAGGTGTATAAAGAGTATTCGAGAACTTGTCCGTGATCCGTGGATAAGAAGAGTATGTTTCCGATGTGTATTTGATTTGAATGCGGTTGTTGTAAAGAGTAGTTGGTGACTTGTCCATGGATCGGATGCGTGAGTTCCCGATGTGCATTAGGTAGATGCGGTTGTTGAAGATAATATTTTGTGGCTTGTCCGTCGGTGACTTGGGTCAGATGTGTTAATTCCCAGGCTTTGACCAATATGACTGTGACTCGGTAAGGCTAATGTCGTGACAATTCCGTTCGATTGCACTGATGATAGTCCAAATTGGACCTCGGATTGCTCAACGGTAGTACTCCCTATGGGGGTTCAACTCCATGGCGACCCTTCTGCTTCAGTATATGTACCCCTATACGAACGAGGTTTGAAGATATCCGGTCACTTGGTTATGATAGCTAAAAAGGTTTTGGGTGACAGGTCCATGCAGCCCCTGAAAAGCGAATTGGCGATGTAGGCTGACGACTGGGTTCGCGGGCAGTCTAAACTGCTGGCCCGCGCTGGCCGGAAAAGTATCGCGCGAGTTGAAAGCTGATTGGAGAGGAGGAAAGTCATTGTCCCTTTCGGCTCCCAATTCAGCTCCGACCTGTCTCCAATATTGGTCCATTGGCGGATTGATGTGTCGGGCGTGGGAACCTCCAACCCACTCCTGACCAACGTCGTTGTACTCCTGCATTTGGTTGGATCCAATTTGTTGTGGGACCTGGGCCTGGGCCATCGTGGCTTGCCTCTTTGGCTTCTTTGCCGGATTAGGTGAGGCTTCATCATCGTCCTCAAGTTGTCGTTTAGCGCCTGATTTGACGGCCCCCAATGCCTTCTCCATCTCCTTCTCCTTCTTCGCAGTTCTCGTCGCAGTTCTCTTCGCGTGTCCTTCGGTGCGAAGCTTGAACTTGGGTCCGCAAGTTGGGCACATTCGGCAGAACTCATTGCACAAGTCGCGCTTGATGGAGTTCGTCACGTGGGTAGATATCCACATGCTCATGTCGTCCCGATGCCGGTGCTTTCCGTCCTCATCGACATGGCCGTCCACGAGAATCTGATATGCCTGTTCGAGTGGTGCCTCTGGCATCTGTTGAACTAGACGTCCATCACGCCTGTAGTTGGGATACACCTTTCCCCAAGTCTTCTGCACATCCGCTGCCTCTTTCACTGAAAGAATCCTGTAGAGTTTCCTTGCCTCCTGAAATATTTCAGCCCCTTTAGGAGTCTTGAAAGTATTGTTTGCAGGATATGTCCAGTTATTTTTGGCCTGGTAATTCCATTGCACAATCCCTCCTTCCCAATTTTGGGGTGTCATCCTGGGCTTGGCGTTGGGGTCGACTTGTAACTGTATCTTATGCGCAATGAGCGCGTCGATGCGAGCCTGTCGCATCATCTCTATCTTATCAAAGTCGGAGGTCTTCTTCTGAGCCTTGGCTCTCATCTCGATGATGGCGTAAGTGTCATCGATAGACGTGGTCGAGGCAGCCTTAGTCTCCCAGCTGGTGCTTATTCCTCTGGCTGGTATCCAGAATTGCACCTCATCCCGGATATTCCCATTCCAGGAGTTCCTGGCCGTGCTGCCATTGGCCTCAAAGTTAGGCAGTGACCCCGCGGTGTAGGCGTTGTAGGTGTTGTAGGTGGGAGATTGCTGGGCTTGAGCGTCGCCAGCTTGAACACTCTGTCCAACTCTAAGGCAAAGTAAAGTTAGTCCATGTTCATGTTTTCGATAAGTGGAGCTATGATACAGTAACGCAGACAATACAAAGTAATAAGGTAGGGGAAGATCCACACCAAACTCAATGTGGAACCTCTTAAAACTTTTGTTGCACTTCGCAATTCATTGAGATTCAGACTGAGGACTTCGTCAAACTCTGAGCCAATGAGGTCTCAGTAAGGAAGGGACGCCATGCCAACAGTAGGAAGGCGCCGACAAGGTAGCGCCGACGAGGTAGCGACGACAGGGCTAGTTGGGATGAGGCAACGATGAGACGACCAATAAGGCGACGACAAAGTAGCACGGGCTAACAAAGGTAAGACTAGTACTGATTGGGAAAAGAAAAGACTATGACGTCATAATATAAAACAGCCAGACCCCACAAAAGGAGCCTCAATTCAAACTCGCTAACCTTTGTCATCAGAGCCGCAACACGTGACTGAAACCCCTTTCAAAGCAGATTGATTATCAAAAAATGCAAATGGGAAAAACCAACTAGAAGAAAAAGTGTGGAAAATCACACTCGCCAGGACCTAGCCCTAGCCCTCTGTAACAATTCACAGAAAAAAAAAGAAGAAGAAAAATTCAATTTCGGCATAGTGAAGGAGAAACTTTGTGCGGAAGAACAATTGGAAGAAAATTTAGGGGTTTGAAAGGCAAGACAAATTGGACTGTGGGGTGTGATGCAGTACGATGAGGTGCAGGAATAAATAGGCAGGTAGGAATCGTGGGGTTCTTACGGATTAGAGTTTGGCTGTGCATTCCCGGTTGGGACATTTCCCTGGAAAGGTAAGTCCTCGACATTCCAAAATCCTCTTGTCTCTTGGATCAGAGCTTGGATGGCCTCTTCGGGCATGTCTGCGTAGGGAGAGGCAGGGCGGTAAGATGCCATTTCTGGTTCCCATTCTGCGTCGAGGGAGGAATCGTAAGATGACATGATGGATTGTTGTCGGTAACAGCTTCTGCGTCGAGTTGAGTGTGAGGGTGAGGGTGAGTGTGGGTGTAAGTGTGTGTGTGTGAGTGTGTGTGTGAGTGCGATGGGGAGGAAATAAGCGGGTATGAGAGGGCAATTGAGGTTAAAGAATAGAGAAGAGGGGTAAAGTAATGATTAAAGTAGACCGTGATGCTTCGAATAACTGCTGTGAGGTCTGGAAAGTCGAATTTGGTGTATATGGGGAAATTGCGAGTGGGAAGTCGATGTTGGAGTAATTATGAGTGTGAAGTCGAAGTTTGAGAAGAAGAGAGGGGATGTGGGAATTTGAGGGAAAGGTCATGGACGAAAATCAGAGAGTGCGCAGGCTAACGAGAGTAGTCAATATTCGATGGTGTATTCATGCTATGAAAATTTCCAAGGCTATACTATACCATGTTCAAGACTACAACACCACTGTTTGGTACCGAGTTGCTGGTTAAGATAGTAGAAGCAAGGATCCCCCCGAGCTAAGGATCCTAAAATGGCACCAGGTGTCTCCTCCATCCAATGGCAGCATCAAGAACAGGCTTCTAGTGTGTATTGAGTTTGGAAAGGTCACCACAGAAGTGACAGCTTGGGGCCGTGAACATAGATTTTTCATTTTCAACACTACTTAAACGTTGGATGGATACATTATAATGGCAGTAGGTTCCAGAGATTACTGAAGAGTGGGATCGTTCGAGGAGTCCGCTAACCCTACTCCGAGTCAGAGTCCATCCCATCCAGCGACATGTTTAGGTGCGCACTTTCTTCGTCCGATGATTCGTCCTCCATCCGAGTGTCTTCCATCCCTATTGGCTGACGAGGATGGTTCAGGTTCGGTTCCAACATTGTCTCGTCCATGGTTGTTGAATTGTGGGCGGCGACGGGGTTATATGACGGAAGGTCGAAGTTTATTGGTCCAGGAGCAGCATCGTGAGAGGAAGTATGGACAGCAGGGCCGAGTCCCGGGTATTCAGAGACAGCATGCTCATCAATAAGGGTATTATGCTCATTTAGGTTCCCTTGTATAGGATTAAGCTTCGTTTGTAGTCCCATATCTTCATCCTCAGACTCTTCGTGAATTGCATCGTTGGTGGGCAGGCGGGCACCAGCAGAGGGCAAGAGCGGCATGCGAGGCCGGAGGAGAATTTCAACTATCTGATCGGATCCGAAAGCCTGGGTCAGGTGAGGCAGCACGCTGGCTAAAGCTTTTCCGTTCTTGCCCACAAAGGGGTTTAAGATGCTAGACAACATAGCGTCCTTGTCATGGCTGAGAATGGCAGTACGTTCAATTGAAGACCGTAGTGATATGTCGAGGAATTCTTGGGGGATATGAGAGAGCAGCAGAGATAAAAGTTTCCTAGCAGCGACGACAAGATTTGTTTCATCCAATCGTACCTCAATAGCATTCTGTTTGTTCTGTAGGAATGTATCGGCATTCTGATTCGCATTGTGACGTGACTGCTTTCCAGTATCTTCTTCGACTCCATCTCCGCGACAGCTCGGATCAAGTGACTGCAAATCTTTACAGCAAGAACGAATGATTGACCCAAGCTTTCCTGCCTGAGTTCTGTCAAAACTTTGACCAATGTGCAGCAAAATTTTGGCAACAATAACGTAGGTGACTAAGCGAAACTCAGGGGTGCTCTTGCCAAAAGGGTAGACCCACACTAGCTGGTCAAATATTCCCTGGGCAATTGGCATGAACCCCTCCTGCATTCTTTCAGCAACAGCATTGACAAGCTCCAACGCAGCGACATAAATTTGAGGCATGCCACACCATAAGCCATCTCTCTCATCTCGATCGATGGCAGGGTGTAATCGTGCACTCCCTTGCCTTGAAGAGGAGTCCGACGATGACAGCGCAATTGACAACATTCTAACAACAACATCCATGATAGCACCAAGGGGGATCGAGACAGGCGTCGATGTCTCACTCCTGAAATACTCTGCCAGCATTTCGAGTAAGCCAGTCAATCTCTCTACGCCTGCAGCAACACCAGTCCATGGTGGTAAGTCATCGGCGTTCGCTCCACCACCAGAAATCTCTTGGTTAACATTGACAGGTTCTCCAACATAGCCGGCGGTAGACTCCCAGTCCTCCATGACAGCTCGAAATACATTATCGGCCGTCACGTGTATATCCTTGACAAGTCCTCGAACAGCTTTACTCCATTCTTCTCCTCCCGCACCCTTTGGGACAGTTTGATGCAAGATTACGACGAGATCGCGCGCACTCCCCTTAAGCGACGACGTTACGATGAGCCCATCTTCTAAGGTTGGGGCAATGAATGGCTTGATTGCAAGACGAATTTGAGAAGTAAATGGCCGATAAATGGTAGTGTGGCGGGGCAGCAGCATGGTGAATGATTGAAATACAGTCTCAACCAACGACGACGGTACATCCACCACCTTACTGGAGGTATTTGAGATTAAATTGAGACAGGACGTTACAAAAGTTGGCAACGTCGGCGTAGTAATCTCACGGATAAGTGTTGGATACTGGTGGGTCATACAATAGATCTTGGTGAGTGCTATTATACATAGCTCCTTTGATGCAGCATTGTCCGGTTTCTGACAGATATTTAGCAGCGATCTTAACAACGGCAGACACCTTCCTTACACCAAGAAGAGCGAGTAGACCTCGAACCCATGATTCCGCGCCGCGCAAGACTTCCCATCCTCCGACCTCGACAACAGCCTTGATTAGAATGACAGCAACCAGCCTTCCTTCCTGGGTTTTCCCGTTGAGCAGGGTAGTTAACTGCGTCTTCAGCTTGTGAACAAGGACGGAGCTTGCAGAAGTATCAGTTTTGGCTGCGTTTCCTGCCGCACTTGAGAGCGGAGCGCGACAACGAAGTACATTTCGCAGGAGAGAAGGTGTAAGACGGGGGAGATCTGTCGGAGGCGTAGAACTGAGTTGCGCACACAGGAACCGAAGCTCGGGAGGAAGAGACATTTTGCGATCAGATCAGACCCTTTCCCAATACACAATGCGCCTACGAATGTGCGCCAAAGACGCAATGCCTCAGGCAAAGTAGGGTTTCCTAGGTAAGGTAGGTAGGTAGGGCGAGAGTAAGGTAGGAAGGGAGGGCCCTATAGTAGGGCTATACAACATATGCAGTTATTCCTAAGACCAATGGTGAAGGGGGGCTACTTTATGGTGAAATTGTGATCTTGCCTGGCTGAAATTCTATTTACGAAAGGAATTTTAAGCTTCTTCAACAGATTCAAGGGGAGGTGGGGATGCAGGCAGGCATTTGAGTCGCCTTATTGGTTAATAGTGACAGGGGTGGAGTGGAATCCCCTAGACCCGGAACTGGAACCGCCTAATTGGTTGATAGTGACAGGGGGTGGGGCGGAATCTCTTAGACCCCGACCCCTTGGCAGCGCACCGCTTTTTTGAGCAGCAGGGGCAGTGGCAGTGACGATTGATTGAGTTCTGCTGAGTTAGAACTGAACTCATCTACCTAGTTCACCGATTCATTCCTCCTCTTCCTCTTCCTCTCCCCTCCTTTTTCCATGCCCATTTGCCGCCCTGCAATATGAAGACTTTTCCCTGCTAATCTATCTCTATCATGCTGCGGGAGCCCTGTGATCCTTCCTTCGAGTAATTCAGTCGAGATTGAAACCCCCACCGCCCCTGCAACGATGAGCGTAAGTTGGTTCCCTAGAAGAAAAGTAGGAATAGCGACTGATCCGTCTTCTCTTCTTAAGCGCGAGCAGACTAAAGCGGCCCATTATATCCAGCTGTTGGATGAGGCCCGCTGCCAGGGAAATTGGGATGCTGTTCCGGAGCTTGTGAGAAAGGTGAAGAAGCATGCGCCCAATCGAACCTGTACGTCCAAAAAAAACCCCGCTTCTCTACGAACCCTAGGCACAAGGAAGAGGTCTTCTTTTGGACATAATTGATGTCGTGATCTAGGCCTCACGTTAACTGTGGAATCCGAGCTTGCGGTCACTGAATATGCGCACAACCGCCCAAACTCGTCACGGCCCGGTACCGCCAGACCCTCGACTGCGAATTCGACCCAATCCCCTAGCATATCACGCTACATCCCTCTTCTGCTAGAGGCCATCGAAAACGAGCGAACATATGTCGAGGACGAGTTTCAGGCCGTGGTTTGCCTGGGGTGGATACACTGGCACTTGGGGGAACCAGGCTTAGCTGCTTCCAGGCTTCCAAGAAATATAGAACAGGACTTTTCCAAGCTGGATGGCACGAAACAAGAATCGGCCGAGTGGACAAGAGTATGTGCTTTAAAGGCCTCCTATATAAAGGGCACATCACAGAGCAGGACAGGGGCAGTTGCCGAGGCCTTGGAAACTTATGAATCTGCTCTACCAATATTGACGAGCGCATCGTCCGTGCAACAAGGGAGGGAACTGCGATTATGGACCGAGCTTTACCTTACGGGTTTCTGCCTGCTTTCCAGTCTTGCACTCAAATCGAAGATCTCATCTATATTAGAGACGGAAACGTTGTCTGCTTTTCGAGCGTGGGCGAACTTTTGGGATACTCAAGCTCCATTGCCGACAGGTGGAAAGGCTGCTCAAGCTGAGGTTTCGCGAAGAGGGGTATGGAAGGAATATTATGTCACACTATCAGATCTGCTCCAACAAGAGCTGCCATTCCCGACAACTTCTCTAACAACTGCCTATGCCGAAACGTCGACCAGACTACAACAACGCGCAGAGTTGAAACGAGTAGAGGCAAAATACGAGACTTTACTACTGAACGAGGTACAATTTCCCAAGGCAGAAGAAGGAAGCGAAGAAGTTGAGGCTTTCGTAGATATAGTCATGCAGAACTGGCGAATACTCTGTGGAAATAGCTGGAGCGAGCAGGACTTGGGCGAAGGAGGAGCAGAGGGCGTTAGTAGAGGCGTTTTGGATATACTCTACAGAGCTGCGACAAAGACTTTTCATTCGACGGCAATACTCAGGCATTTATTCACGGTTCATCTGGCAGTAGCAGAGTTTGAATTGGCACTAAAGGCTTTTGATACGTATTTGGAGATTGTCAAGAAGAGCAAAGCTCGTGTTGAAAAAACAGGAGAAGCCGAGCAAGGTTTAGATGACGATGAAACTGTTCTCCGAACAGCCTCCGAGTGCATTCAATCATTATGCCGTTATGGTTCACGCGAAGGGGTCGAGAAAGCTAAGGAGTTGGGTCATTATTTTGAGGAGTGGTTGGATAAACACCATCCCAGCAAGCGAGAGAACGGAAATGGGAAAGCTGTTGAGAATGGCGATTCTTCTGATCTGGGGACGGTAATTGCGCCGCAAATGTTCGCGATGGCTTGGCGATGCATAGGAATTGGACATGCTCAATGGGCGCGTTTGACATTTGATGCAACCACCAGATTGGAGATACAGTCACGGGCCATCAGATGCTTCAAGAAAGCACTTTTGCCAGAATTCGCGAGCTCGACAGATGTTAAGACATTATTCGCTTTGGGTACAATACTTGCGGAGCGCAGAGAATTGAGTTCAGCGATCGAAGTTGTCAAGATTGGTTTAATACCTCGACGGCCATCGACAACAAGCCATTCTCATGGACTGGGTCCCCATCCTGGGCGGTTTGCGAGAGAGCGATCCTCAATACCTCTTTGGCATCTCATGGCTCTGCTACTTAGCGCGAGGCAAGACTTTGTCACCGCAGCAAAGTCATGTGAAGGGGCTTTCGAACAATTTCAAGACCCTAAATATTTGTTCGGAGAAGATGAGTCAAGTAATTCTTATCGAAGTGAGCATCTGAAGGAAAAGTCAACTCCTCGGAATCAGGGTATTGTGGATGAGATGGATGATTTCGAAAAGGAGAGCGTCCTCGAGGTCAAAATGACCCAATTAGCTCTTATTGAGGTGCTAGAAGGACCTGAGATTGCTGTCAATGCCAGTGATGAGCTTTTAACCTTATACACAAGGTTATTTGACGCCCCGCAAAAGCAACCGGCTCTAGCGGTGGTCCCAGCTACGCCAATTCCACCAAAGAGCTCTGCTGGAACCATAAAAAGTATCAAGGGGAGCATTTTTGGCAGATCGGGGAGATCTAGGCGGAAGTCAAACGCGCTAGCTCCTACCCCGGAAGAGAAGTCTAGTCATCTGCGCCCGCAAACTACCCAGACGGTGGCCCCGACGATTCAAGTCACACGTGAAAATGGAGCTTCAGCTAGACAACGTAGCCATTCAACAAAAGATCCCCACCATCACGAAAAACTCCAAAAGCGCAGCGAAAGTGTTTCTAGGAAGAGGAGCAACGGTAGTCAAAAGAGTACAAACGCGGGAGGGCGGAAGGTGAACACTGATAGTTCATCTAGGGCCACCACGGTGGACGGCGAGCAGTTCTTCACTCCTTCGGTAGAGACGCAAGACAAAGAAGATTGGTTTTCCGAGGAAATTGATTCCGAGAAAGTCGGGTTGGCTGTCTCTCCAGAGTCCAAAAGTGCACGACAAGCAAAAACACTGCCTCCCAAGTCGCAGCAAATGGCTCACAAGGAGCCTGCCCTCAAGCCCGCGCACCCGGACCCTGCAGCTGCACAAGATAGTCGGCTACCCCATGTAAAACCATATTCAACGTCAGCAAACCCTGTTACTCGGTTTCCTAAAGAACAAGAGAGACGCAGGAGGATAGCTATCTTGGTAAAGGTCTGGTTGCTGGTCAGCGGATTTTATCGCCGAGCATCCATGTTTGACGACGCCAAGGGCGCAATTGAGGAAGCGCAGAAGCTGGTTGAAGCTATGGAATCAGAGGTTACAAAAGTTGCGAGTGGTAATGTTTCAATTGATAATGCCGGCTGGGGAGGCGGCAAAAGCGTTGGGGCGTTATGGGGGGACGTTTTCTCTGAAGTAAGTTTCACTATTTTCGTTTACTACTACGATTCACTGACACCTTCTCAGCGTGGTTATCTCGCGGTTGCCGAATTGCTACCATACGTCGCTCTTCATCACTTCGAATCCGCCCTAACGCATTTTCCCGACCACCCTTCAGCCACTGTAGGGCTATCGAATATACTTCTCGACATTTACACTGAAGATTTACTGCCTCCACCATCGATACCCACTCTCGTCCAACCTCATACTTTCTCCACACCTTCCGCTTCGACTGTGAATACCTTAGTTCCTCCCACCGCCCCTTTCACCACATCCGTTCCCGCAAAAACAACATCTTCACTACCCGATACCCAGCATAGCCCACTCGGTCTCCCAACCGCGAAGCCAGCCCTTCCACAAATCAAACCCGACACCTCATCCTCTCCAGGAACCCCAACCCGCCCATCAAGTCCCAAAGAATCGTCCGCCGCGCTTCTCGACCGCCTAGCAGCACGCGACCGCGCATACGGTCTCCTCAGCGGCTTGACAAAGTTAGGTACGGGCTGGAACTACAGCGAAGCTTGGTTCGCGCTGGCGAGAGCGTATGAAGAAGGTGGGCAGCCTGACAAAGCGAGGGAGGTCTTGTGGTGGTGCGTTGAGCTAGAGGAAGCGAGAGCTGTGAGGGATTGGACCGTTGTTGGGAGTGGAGGATATGTTTTGTGAAGGGACGAGATGGTATATTTTGGGGTTTAATCTGATTCTTCCCAGCGCTGCTGTTAGTAGTTTTATTGGCTCAATGAGCATATACCTATTCAATGCATTATTTCTCTGTTGCCGCAAATATATCAAACTGCGTGCGTGAGTGACGTGGCATTTGTTTCGTACAGGTAGGTAAGTACTGCTCCGGCATCTCATATGATTAATTATATATAATTCTCCATCTAGACAGCTAGATAGATACAACCTGAACCTCTGCAAACTATAGACCAGTAGAGTAAGTAGCCGTGATACCTCATTTCCTGCAATATGCAAGCTATCTGTATCCTCTTATTATGTCGACTCAGCTCCCTACATTCAACATCCCGTATTATTTATTGCGTATTATTACTTCCTTGTACATTTCCCGCTTTTCCAAATTCTAAATTTGAACGTCTAACCATTTCCCGTGAAGTGTCATGTGCGATTTTACTTGCACTACTATGTACGTACTTTGCTACGGTGATCCAGTTAGTGATGTCGGAGAGAGCGGGGGTTTTCCCGTTGATGTTGATAGGTCGGCGGGATGAGATTAGGGCTTGCTGTTTAAGATGACGGATGGTATAGAAGGCAAAGTAAGTTTGTGAATTTCTTATTCGTGCTCGTGACTATTGGAGTAAGGTAAGGGTTTCTAGTAAGTGGTAGTAGGTAGGGCAGGGGCAGATTCTAAGTAGCTTAGGTAATATCCCCCACGGTGCTTGCTGCTTTAAAACTCGAAAGTTTTCTGGTGGTTCTATCCTAGTTGTTTCTTAGTGTCTTTCGATCTGGTTCTTGGGGCCGAGTTTAAAGCGTGGGATGGTTGGTTTTAGGGTTATGTATATTTGTTTTTGGGAAGGGGGGCTTTTGGGACCGGTGTTTTAAGCGCTGGTGATAGTAGCACGCTTGGTTTTGGGCTTAAGGTATAGTGAGTGAGTCCGTTACTGTGTGAAAATTTGATCGCGGTGAAATTAAAGGATGTGTGTGGTATGTATCTGGTCACAGTAACTGCTGGAAGATGTGTGTAAAATGAAATATAGTTTACTGTCTGGCTGGGTCTTCCCCAGCTGACCTAATCCGGGTAGTATGCATTTAATACCCACAATACACGCCCAATACTACCACCTGGAGACATCCCCATCCGTGCTGGTGACTTGACTGAGAATGAATATTTCCATTACAGACACAGTTGAAATGGCCATTTAAACAGTCACATAAATATATATTCCCCACTGTTGGGAATCGGGACGTCTTGCTTGACGAACCTTTTCTTGCAAGTTACAAAGTATCTGGAGCGAAGGTATAGCCATATTGAGACAAGGGAGGATCTCGATTGGGGAATTGTGATATATTTCTAAGATTCTTGCATGGCTCTCGAATTCCCACGGGCCTCGGAAAGCCACATCAATACCGCCGGATCGTCTAGTCTTCGAAAACTCACAATATTTGGCAGTCTCTGGACACCACAATACGTGGTCTCGGCCTTCCAGCGACCCGAAGACGAAGACCATTGGACTTCTAGGTTTGCCACCTTAGATCCGAAGCCAGATGTTGTTGTCACTCATAGATGGTGTTTTGCCAAGTTTTGATTAGTGAAATGATCCAGCCGTCTATGGATCTATCACTGAATAGTCCAAAACTGGGATATCAGCCTTAAAGAATGCATCCCAATCGAAATTGACAAAGTCTTCTGAGTTCAAGTTGGTGGTGAAGGTATCTCCCGAGAGCTTCTGGTCATTCTGGGCTATGCCACGGATTGGGCCGACCTGTTCGAGATTTGTTACACGCGGTTTGTCTTTCAAGCTCTCCTCCAAATAAACAAGCTCTGCTTTCTTCCGGTCACAAGTGAGCTTCACCAGTGTCCTCAGAAAACCTAGCGTTTCACTCAACGAACGAGAAGGGAAATATTCGGCAACCGTTTGCAAGGCGTTCATGGCGCTTCCTAGATGTTGCAAAGAAGTGTTCGTATCAATGACTAGTAGCATGCATACGAATTGGAACGTAACATTGGCTACATGCCACCAGGGTTGTCGACGCTTGGCGAATCTGAGGGCTGCATCCACTCCATCCTTCCCGAGTGATATTACGGACATCACAGTCTTCGATGATACAGAAGCAGTGACTGATCGCGATTGAAGGCGACGATAAAGGTTTAGACCCAAGTAAGCCTTGAAAAGGATGATGCCATCAGAATCAGATTTAAACGCGGAGAGCTCTGCGATTCTGGCTTCGTCATCAACCACCGTATAGGATTCATCAGAGTGAAGTCTTTCCGACAATCGATACATATAAACTAGATCATTGGTGAAGTCGCCGGGCCGCGAGGTCGGGAATGACACCAGAGTTGTTTCGAGTTCCACTGTGGGCCGCCCATACTCCCTAGAAATGAAGCAGTTGCTTGCACGAGAGACCCAAACGAGTCTTTCTTTATCGATAATATCACCATCCACATCGCTGTCGGATGTTTGACCTACATCAGTTGCTTGAATGGTGTGCATTGTTGTGCAGCTTGCAATCCAAGCAGCGTGTGGTTGAGAAGTGATGCGAAGATAAAGAGTCCTCAAGAGCCAGGCGGCTACCTCAAGGCTGCTACGAGCATTCGTAGTTTCCAGTAAGCCTTTGGCAAAATTGGCAATAGATTCTCTTAAAGCGGGTGGACATCCTGCGTCAAATAATGATCCAAGAGCCGCAACTGCTGAAAGAACTATGTCTCTGGAATTGGGAGCCGAATTTCCCGACCATCTGTGAACTATTGTGTCCACAAAAGATTGTTTATTGATGAATCCAAACACTTGATGGACAGTATCGAAATACACATCGACCAGGGCCAGCATCTGGTCCAGAGTCACAATTCTGCTGATATCCTGCTTGGGGCCTTGAGACTCCTGACACAAGATCTCGGAGTCAGCAAAAACATATCTAGAGAATAAACCGTTCGTGGGATGTCTAAAGCAGGAAGTAGTCCTTTGAGAAATTAGCTTACCTGTCCCACCCCTAAATTCCACGGTATAGCCAGTCTATCCATCTGCCCAGGGTCCAACCGCCCGATTAGGATCTTTGGGAATGCATTTCCTGAATATTCCTCCCTTGAGACCCAATTTTGCGTTGGAATCGGCTCGCTGTGGCTCTCTTTTTCAGGCTTTGCAGGTGTTGGGAAGGTGATGCCGTTGCTGTGGTCCGGAACATCTAGTTGTTTTGCGGCACTGTCGTCTTTCTTCCGACGTTTCCGAGATGAGACAACATAATGACATTCATATTCAAATCCAATGCAAGTATCACAAGGGTTTTCTCCGTTGCAACGCTTTTTGCGGTCTTTGCACGGCTTGCACGCGGATCTGACGCGTTGACGGATGGAGCGGGGTTCCGCCGGCTCGGCTTCAATTTGAGGGTTGTCCATAGTTACAAGTGTAGGTATGGTTCAAATGTTAAGTGGCCTTCCCAATTCGTTGATTGCCCTTAGCCGATTTCTCCACAAGTCTTGCGATGTTGTATAAGTTGGGATTGAGGCGTCGTGCGCTGTCGGAAGTATCGGAAAGTGGGCGGATGTATCATACGTACAGGGGTACTGTATCCTTGTAGCTTGGTCAAGTACTCTTAATAATATAACAATATAATAGTGAAATAACCACAGCTGGTTAAGAGACTATAATCCATAAGCTATAATGTTTACGGTTAATTACTGGAACTAGACATTTGCAAATTGCAATTACTCCAGACACTTTAAGGTTTTCTTACTACAAGTACCTCTTAAAGAGTAGAGGATGACAGCCAGCCTCTCTAGTTATATGAAAAGACAGTATATAGTTGTTTCAACCTAGTAAGGTTGGAATTATATTAAATTCTATACCTTAAAATCAAAAATAGGCGTATAGCTAGCAGCAAAAGACTATCACAAGCCAGCAACATCAATGTGTAAGGAACCTGGGATTTACCCCCTACCCCCCGTCTCCTTCTACTTACACATAGCACAAAAAGCGTGATTGATGATGACTTTCCTAGTGGTTCTTGTGGCTAAACTACTTCTTACGTTAAAGTGCCTTTTTTCAACAAAATCTGTAATGTTTTATTGATGTGTTAGTGTGATTTGTATGAAATTTGATAATATGAGCACCAAAAGTATATTTTTGTTCTATCCTCTGAACATTAACAACATCGATTTCAATATCTCAGCTAAAGAGTATATCCCTGCATATTGTGCTTCGAGTTGTTACATCTGCATGACCTTCACGTGTATCAAAACCTATTGATTGATGAAACGGATGGAGATTAGCTCAAGTTCTACTTGATATGTCCTCCATTATCATTTTAGACATCCAGGCCGGGACCAGCATCTGGACTTTGACTCAAAGCCTAAGTCTGTCAATTCTATAATATCTAACCATGGTCGTTAAATCTCCATCCCTTGACCAATTATTCACGTTAGATGTCTGAACTTGAGAGCTGAATGCCAAGTTTGCTGAAATCGAAGTCTCAACATCAAAATCTCCTCCTCTTTGCGTGTCGTAAAACCAGTGACTTGTAGTATTTGATGTAACAGAGTTGGACCGTACCCTGCTCCGTTGCTTGGTCTACAATACCATCATGAGACTTGGACCTGAGTCCAATGTTGCATAGAATTGCGCTGGATCCTTCAGGGGATCTGTTCATAAATGGTATCACCCTCTTTTGGCGGTTGCAAAAAGTCATCCGCCACCTTCTTAGGAATCTGTCTATCCTGGGCCCACTGCCTTATTGCATCAAAATTCTTGCACTTATGCCTCGTATTGAAATCAACAAAAGCCTGCGGAGCCTTAGGGTCCCACCATACCTGCCCCAAAACACCAGTATCAGGCATGCACATCAATTGCTGGCGGATAATATCCATGCAATGAGTGACATGGAAATGAAGAATGCGGTCATCGTTCGTGAAGGCGCCTTCGCCCTTGGATTTATAGTAGTCGTAGTTGAAGTATAGTGTTTGCCGGAGGAGATTCAGGCAATGGAGATGGTGCAGGCCTTCGACGTTGGCGGGGAACCCACCGCCGTATTTGGGGTTTATTTGGACTTGGTCGGGCTTCAATCCGGTGGCTGCGGCTTCTGAGACTGGGATGGCTAAACTTCTGTCTGTACAACGTTGTCAGAGATGTCAGGATTTATGCTCAGAAAGAAACTTACAGTTGACCCCCATTGACTCCCACGCTGAATCCACTTCAGGTCCTGCATCTTGTCGGAAGACATTCTCCTTCATGAAAGAACCGTTGAAAGTCACGTATCGTATCGAAGTATCCACATCCTTCAAAATTGGTGCTTTGGTAAGTCAGCTTGGAGTATATATATACTTACCAGTTTGGGTGGAACCTACAATATTGTTGGACGTGCTGAAGGTAATCGCGGCCGTTGGGATTGCAGGACTTGTACCTTCCCAACCAAGATCCAAGGGCAAAAGTAAATGTGGAAAGGAGTAGAGTGAGGAAGACTTGGACAAGGATCTGGTTTCGACCTCTTGCTGAACTCGGCCTGGATGATGAACTGGGATCTTGGGACTCCTTTGAAAGCAGTTGCTCGTAATACTCGGATGACTGGGAGCCTTGCTCACTCCTGTCTTCGAGTGGTGTATACATCATTAAACAAGGACTACGCACTTTGAGACTTTCTGGAAGGAGGATGTGGTGATATTGAGGTTTGGGGTCCTTGAAGAGCTTGGGGGAAAGAGATCAGATGAAATGCAAATTAGAAATGGATTTCCTCTTCAACAAATAACCATAGCATCCGGCCAAGCATTGATTAATGTATAAGCTTACTTAAGGTCGGAATCTTAGAAATGTTGCCATATGGTGATGACGCAGATCGCTAAAGATCGTTGTGTTAAGAAACAAACCAAAAGGTATTAGAGTCCTACAGGGATTAATACGAGCCGTGATAATACTAAAAGAGGTTTAACCCTATTATAATAATAATAGAGTATTTGGGGAGAAAATTGTCTAAGCGATCGTTTTAGAATTCTAGATTGCGAAATAATATGCTCATCTGTGGGGTAATTTGCTCAAGTTGAGGTACCCGCGTTCTAGCCTACTGCATATGGAATATTATAAGCCTCCCTTCACAGAAATGTTATACAAGTCTAATTACTATCGCGAGTTAGAGGATATTTGCAACTTAGGCCCTGTCTGGTTCTCTTTTTGGCTCAAATATCTGTGAACCAAAGTCGTTTAGGTTAAAGACTTTTAATCCAAAGATCTTTAGGTTATAGATTTTGACTTAAGTAGTGTCTGGTATTTTGACCCATAGGGTTTATATACTGAATACTATAAATAGTGGCAGAAGGCATTTTGCACTTTTTCTTTTAGCGTTCTATAAAAGATTTATATGGTTAAACGTAACGTCAAGCTTCTTTGACTTAAAGACGTGCATAGACGTTTTTGGTATGCATCAATAAAAGCCTCTAAAAGTCAAATATTCTATGGTTCAAGCAGTGTCTAGTGTTTTTATCTGTGGGTCACGGAAATCGCGATATCTATCACAGAAAAGTGAACCAGACAGGGTCTTATAGGGCAAAAGAACTCTATTGAGCTTAAGACCACGCAAGTTCTAGGTCTGATCACAAGTAGAAGGTATAATGTTTGCTGAGAGCAACCATTTCTCCGTGAGTTGGGAGAATAATCGGATGTACTGTTGGACTTGGCGCTATGTTCTTAGTATTCTAGAATGTGTTGGCTCAAGGTATGTTCGCATTGGCTTACCTCATAGCCCGAGGAAGGATCTCTTGAATGGTTAATTAGTTATTAGAAGAGTTAACGGGTTTACACGACTAGGTATCGTCTGCCATTACTAGACCCGACCTAAAATCCAGTCATCAGAGTATGACAAGGCTAGGCATTACGTTGCGAACTTGCGAGGCTGGCAGAGGTGAGGAGGACTGCAAGACGACGTATCATATCCATCGTACTTGAGAAATAGAAGCTAAATCAGCCGGACCGTAGCTAGGTTGTGCCCAAATAATGTTTCCTGCGAGGGTCGCCGGGTCTTTAATTAGCATCGGCCCCAAAGCCTTGGTATACACACAGAAAGCTAATATTCCGTGAGGGAGGGGGCCTTGGCAAACTCGAGGGCTTAGATGATGCTAGTGTTAGTATTGATGACTTACCTTAATGTCTCAATCGTACTCTATTGTCCTAATGAGCAACCTAATAGAAACCGTGTGCGTTGGACTTCGGTCGCTCCGTGGCCATGGATAATTTCGGGGCCATTTTGTTTATACGGGTCTTAGTATGTGACCGCGGTTGATGCCAATGCTATTAGTCGGCGGGGTCGAAGGCACCGTCCTACTGTACCTACATTCATCGAATTCCAATAGCAGAAGTTTGGTTTTTCAAATGAATAAATAGCTGAACCTTTCCACAGATCAATTACTTACTTCATCAATCCAACACTTCATCACTTCATCATCTGCACAAAGTTGCTCAAGCAAAACCCTTGAACAAATCCAGCTACCAAAATGCGTTCTACCAATCTCATCCTCTTGGGCGCTGCTTCCCTAGCAGCTGTCTCAGCTGCACCTACCCCAAAGCCATTTCCAGTACCCCAAGATAGTCCATATGGGAGTGAGTCTAGTTGAAGATATCTCAATAAAGTGAAGCTTACCATATTTAGGTTACCACCCGTACAATTCATATGGAGAAGTTTGTGCGCCTAAAATTCTTCAAAATAAATAGAACTGATATTAAGAAAAGTACCCCGAAAAGTCTCATGAAGATTACGGCCCCCAAGGGAAGCGTGAGGCTGCTCCCGAAGATTATGGTCGTGAGTTTTTTTCTTCTTCTGAAGGAATCTTAATGAATGAAAGCTTACCATGTTTAGATTACAACCCGTACGCAACATATGGAGAAGTTTGTGTGCCTAAGATTCTTGAAGATAAACAAAACTGACTTTGAGAAAAGTACTACCCTAATGATGATCCCGAACGTTCTACCAGCACCACCAGGGAGGTGAGCGAAGAGAAGCGTGAGGCTTCTCCCCAAGACGAGGTTTATATGCCCAAGGGTTTTAAAGATAAATAAAGCTGACTTTGAGCAAAGAACCCTGATATTGAACCCCAAGATCCTACCAGTGAGGACAATGGATTCCAAGAGAAGCGTGAGGCTGCTCCTCAGGGTGAGTCACATCCACACACAGCCTAGACTTTCAATGTACACCAGAACATTATTCTCATACTCAATCCCCTCTAGTTAATGCGAATTACGGCCAATACGATTCCGACACAGCGCGTGACACAGCGCCCGTGTCCGCCGAGAACAACCCATACGGAAGTTATGACGATTACGGCTCGTATAAGCAAAAGCGTGATCAGGAGCTGGAGTCTGAAGAGTATGGGAGCTATGCAGATTATACCCTTGACCCGAATGAGGAAAAGCGTGAACCCCAGGAGGAGGGGCCTGAAGAGTATGGGAACTACGGGGATTCTACCGATTACCCGGATGAGGAAAAGCGTGAATCTCAGGTGCTTGAAGAACTTGATACCAATGCCGGTATTTATTTTACTCAAAATCCAAAATTTCAAAGAACATTACTGACACAACCTACTAGATTCCGACAAATCCTCTTATAAGGAGAAACATGAACCTCAGGTTGAATCCTATGCAAGTTATGCACCCTATGCAGGTATTTTTGCACTCAAAATCCAAAATCTTAAAGAAGAATGATTATACTCACGATCTACCTAGACTACGGCGACTACCCTGTGGACCTCCCATCCACAACAAACACTGGCTCGTAGGCGATGACAGCACTTATCATTGCGCTGCGGGTGAGATTGAGATTTAGTTTGGACGTGTCCGTTCAACGGTAGAGGTAAGGGTGTTTTTGAAAACGAGGTTAATAGCCAAAAGCAAGGGAGAATGGAGGGACGAAACAAACGAAATGGGTTCCTAAGCTTTGAATGTTTGGATTATTCTATTAGATTTCTATCCTTGATGCGGAAATAAAACTTACGAACTTAAATCGGCAAATGAAATGCAAGTAAAGTGTAACACATATGACTGGCCGCCTTTCGAACGAGGCAAGTGATAGCTGGAGAACTGCAGCTTTGAGTGCCCCTCGCGGGCTTTTCGAGACTGCCCATGCTACTTCCATGGCCTTTCACCAAAACCCGAATTTTGCCTTCCAAGAGAATACTTAATAGCTTGCTGTCAATTTCTGCCATGCTGTCAACAAGCTTCCTCGAGAAATATGATACGATCACTCCTTGAGGGCCAAAGATCTTTTCGATCCAATCTAGAAGGATTTGAAGTTGACCTGCAAACCGCTCAGCGAACATGTCAAACTGGTATGCTGGTTCGACTGCTCCACACGCTGCATCATAAACTTTATTGGCTTGCGATAAAATAAGAAACTATATCAAGGTATAATTCCGTCGATAGCGGAATTGATATACAGTCAAGTATCCAGTTTCTGTTAAACAGGGCTTTGCTGTCATTATCCCCCGAGGTAAACATACAATGTAGAATGGTCGATCGGCCCACTTGGTAATAAGAGAATAACCGATAATGAGTTGTCCAGAGAGAGAAAAGGTAGAAGCGCACTCCTCTTCAGGAATAGACCGGTCTGGGGTTCCGCGGAAGATAGTGTGCCAAATCTTGAGTGATGGGGGAGCTTGAAAGACAGATATAGTAGGTCTGGGGTACTGAATATCCCCTTTCTGCATGGTTATTCATCGGATGAAGGTAGAAAATTAGGATATTGGAGATACACTCAAGAGCGAGGACGGCCACTAAGCCAATCTCTTTTGGCATTTGTAAAGTATTTTCGCAGAGGATCCGCAGATAAATCTATCCATTTTGCTCCTTTTTATTGTTATACATTCCCTCCAAAGAAACGCCATGTGCCATGCCCTCCACAAAATCCGAAATCTTACTCTTGAGAAGATAATCATCCACTATCAGACGCATTCCCATCCTCCGCATTCGCTTCTGGTGTCTTCGAAATCTCTCTCTCCGCTTGTCCATCAGCCGCTTCTTCTTCTTCCTCTTCTCCATAGGGTTTCTCGGCAAACAAACCCCTCGCAGCTTTCAACTCTTCATCCGCCTCCTCAACCTTCACATCCACATAATCCGTAACCTCATCATTCATCACAATCCGCTTCATCTTCTTGTTGATATTCTTTTGTCTCTGTGGCCGAATATTTGTTCTCTGCACAATGGGATAATAGTAAGCGCCCTTTTGATGAAGCCCATCTTTGCCATCGTGTAAAGCGACCACGACTTCCTCGTCGTATTTGTCGCCCACGGAACCAGTTTGTAGGGCACTTTCGTAGGCGCGTATTCGCTTGAAGCGGAAACAGCCTTCGCCAGTGCCGGTTTTCTCGGTGTAGAGTTCCTCGTCGTCATTTTCGGGGTCCAATGCGTCGAATTTGCGCTTGAAATTTAATGCACCGGAGGGCGTTTCCGCCATGAAGAATTCGTACTCGATTGTGTCGTCTGGAGGTGGGTTACGTTCTGGATCTCGCTCGTATAACTCTCTTGCTTGTTGTTTCACCAGCTCTTCTTCGTCGGTTCCCTCGATTGGTTTCAGCAAACTGTTTTCGATGCGAATGTCGTAGGTCGTACTTGGTGGCACGGGGTTGGTGAGAAACTTGATAGTGACATATCCTCCAACATCTGGGAAGGAATCGAGATCCGGGAGAAGGGGGTACGCATCCACAAGCTTTAGGTTTCGCTTTGAAGGATGTCGCACCGTTGTAGGATTCTTCAAATTTGATGCTGCCGTTTGGAAGCTCTTCTCAACCTGCGCTTTGATATATGTCGGTGATTCCTTGTCGATGCTTTGGGGCGCTCTCTTAGTTCGATTTCCAACATTATCGATCAAAGATCTTGAAGTCGTAGAGTCGAATCGTGATTTAGATGTGTAAGAAGAGATGTATTCGGTACGTCGAAGGAAAGACACGCCAGAGTCCGAGAACTTGGGCTTTCCAAGGGTCGATAGAGGTCTTAGAAGAGCGCGATCATGAGGATGAGGTACTGGTGGCTGTACTGGTGCTTGGATAGCTGTAGACACAGAATAAGTCCTTGCGTCGTGAAATAGCGCTTCCTACTTACAACTCTCATCACCATCGAAGATACCTGGCATGCCCACTAGATCCAGTGGCATACCAAGCTCGGCATCGGCCTCGATATTGAGCGGCTGTTCTCGCGCAAGTCGTCCAGCAAAACCAGGTGTTGTGTATTGACCGCTGGCAAGGCCAGTATTCGGGATGTCGAGGAGCTTGGGCGGGTTTGGAGGTGGTGGTAAGGCATTGGAATATCGAATTCGCGCAATGTAATCTTGATGGATCATGCGCTCTGCGCCTCGAGGAGCTGAAGATGCCATGATGATGTTGATGATAGTTGATGAGGAGTGTGGTTGGGTTCCAGATTCGGAGGCTAATCGCGCTTCGCGTAGATTTTTGGACGAGGCTGAAGAGTGTTTGCTTGGCACCGCCCGCTTGATCACATGCGGGTGCCTTTTTCAACTGATCCAAGGTTTGGCAAACTTCAATTGAACTTGAAATACAGAATGAAGCGGCCAGTGTAATAAGAGTTTCCACAAATTAATATGGAAAGAATAGAAACATTCCAAGGAGCCCACTTGACCGCGAACAATTGTCTCATGTTACTTGCCTCTCAAACCCAGGGAGAAAGAGAAAGAAACATACGAGGGGAGGCTTGCTAAGTAGGACCTCAGTTCCAGACTTCAGTTCCAGGATATCCCCAAGCCATTCAAGACAATCATTACCTTGTCTGCTTGCAACTTAGTAAGCCATAGCCGGAACACCAGAATCAAGTACTCCAACCAAACAGAATAGCTCGTTGTATCGTATTTCTATCTATGGCCTAGCATCTAGCATTGACCCCCTGATGCCCACTCTTAATCCCTAGGTATATTCGATAGAGAAGGTTTGATCATCGATTAAAGGGCAGTAAAGTTTGTTGCTCCGTTTCTATCCTCTCCACTCCGCGCATCAGATACAAGCACAGCATTTTTATACAAATGACGCTGCCGCCATACATCAACATATCCGTCACCTGCATCCTCAAACCCCAGCTTTTAGTCGTCCGCTCAATTGCTGTTCTTGTTGTACTTCGCCTTACCGAATGAGAACGGTACGTATCGGTACTTGATCATATGTTGGATTTGTCTCCTCACTACTCCACATTAGCTTTCATCCCACTCCCCCACTCTCCAAGAAAACTTACTGGTCAGCGCAAATAGAATGAGCCAGTAAACCACCAACACAGGCCAGAAAACCGGTACATCGAAGATGGAGAACCAAGTGCAGAGAAACCCAATAGCAATTGCTCTCGTAGCCGAATACCAGAACTTGAATTCAGGAAGACGGCGAATGAAAGGACGGAATTCCTCGTCTTGTTTTGTGGGCAGGCCACCGGCCGCACCGTCTTCCATCTCATTGTCTACAGCCTCATTTGAGGGGTCGAATTTGGGTTGGAGGAAAGCGAGGAAGAGATTTAGGAGGTAGATTCCTAGCGAGTATGCCACTATTTGGATATACCCGTTAGAATATGTATTGCGAGAAAGTGGTCTGGAGAGCCATACCAATGTACCATCCTTGCGCGACGAATATCCGGAGGAAGAAGACGAATAAAAGTCCGCCAGTTCCAAGCCATCTGAAAGGTACAAACGGCGTCGATTTATCTAGCCATGCCTGGTATTGCTATTCCCATATCTATCAGCTTCATTCATCCCATCTCCAGAATCTGTCTCCATCAACGCAGCCCGATCCAGAACTTACACGTTGAATGCGCGATGTATGCGCGCTCACAGCCGCAAAAGGGGTTTGTTCAGGCTCAATGGAATCCATCTTCGCGTCTCGCCTCCCTAGGTAGGTATTATTATCGAATCTGAAACCGAAGAGCGTATGCGACGAGGGACTGGGTGGGCGAGTGTGGTTGAAGTTGAATGGCGCAAGAGTGGTGGATAAAGAGGGACTCGTAATTGCTCACAATGCGTTGAATTCGACACCTGTTCGCGTTTCTTTCCTGCCCCTGCATCTGCGCTGCGCCAGGAGGCAAGCACGGGCCGTAGTTTTTCCGCATCAAATCCTAAAGAGACCTAACCCTAACCTACCTAGCCTACCTACCCCTACTTTACTTGTCCTTGTCTCCATCGTCTTGTTTAGTCATTCGCATGATTGTGACAGGGGTAGCTTCCCCGGCTTTTATCGGTAACTCATCCCTGAGGAGCGAGGTATGATGTTACTCTGGAGTACTTGTATGATAACTTACTCTACAACTTGCTTCTTCCTTTGAATTAGCAGTTCAATTGGAATCCAGCTCAACAACTAAAGCCAACAGAAGAAACTCTCTCAAAATGATGAAAACATCTAGAACAATGAGGCCTATGGTCTTCAAATTCCAACCCTCAACCCTCCCCGCACTCATTCGCAACTCCTCGGCCTGGTCAGTGAAGTCATACGAGTATATCCAAACCACAGAACCCCGTCCAGGAGTCGGTCAAAGTATTTTCCCAATCCTCTTCCCTTATTCCCCATACAGAAATAACTTACTAACACACCTTACCCCCACAGTAACGCTCAACCGCCCCAAAGCCCTCAACGCCCTTTCCACCCCCCTAATAAACGAGCTCAACAGCGCCCTCTCATCCTTCGACGCCTCGAAATCAATCCACGCCATGATCATAACCGGCTCCCAAAAGGCTTTCGCAGCCGGCGCAGACATCAAAGAAATGGCCCCCCTAACCTTCTCGGAAGCCTACACAACCTCCTTCATAGAATCATGGTCCTCGCTCACCAGCACCATAAAAAAGCCCATCATAGCCGCCGTGTCCGGACACGCGCTGGGAGGCGGGTGCGAGCTAGCGCTGATGTGCGATATTCTATATTGCACAGACACTGCGAATTTCGGCCAGCCGGAAATCAAGCTGGGCACGATACCTGGGGCAGGGGGTAGTCAGAGGTTGACGAAGGCGGTGGGGAAGGCAAAGGCAATGGAGTTGATATTGACGGGGAAGACGTTTTCGGGGAAGGAGGCGGCCGAGTGGGGGGTGGCGGCGAGGACGTTTGGGACGTATGAGGATTTGATGGAGGGGGCGTTGGGGACGGCAGAGACGATTGCGGGGTATAGTAAGGTGGCGGTTATGGCGGCCAAGGAGGTGGTCAATAAGAGTCAGGATCTGGGGGTTAGGGATGGAGTGGAGTTTGAGAGGAGGGTTTTCCATTCTTTATTTGGGAGTGAGGATCAGAAGATTGGGATGACGGCTTTTGCGGAGAAGAAGAAGCCTGAGTGGACGCACAAATAGATGAGTTGTAGATATGATATGTATGGTATATTTGCTCTAAACTGAGATGTGCCGCTGCTCCAATTAAAAATCCTGAATGCCGCCTATGCTGTACCAACGCCCAAATTTCATCCATTGCCGACTCCTTCTAATTCGAATATGTATGTATGCTAGATATCTTTATAAACATCATTCGTACCTGACCAATCTCTACAGAACCCAAGCCAGCTTCGTCGCAAACAATGTGATTTCTCTGGTGAGTTTGTAGGTACAGGCGAGGGGTCCTCACAGACCAGCCCGAACCAAGCGGGGGATGTACAGGAATAGCTGCTTGTCTTGCTAGGCACACGAGTCGTTGAAGTTACAGTAGGCATCGGAGGTGGCGAGGTAATGGGATGAGATTGAGTATGTGTTGTAGTTCGGTCATAACATCCCCAGAACATTCCTGGTAAACTGCACTCTGCTGTAGAGTGTGAGGCTGAAGTCAGAGCTGCGGTCGAAGTTGGATCATTACAACCGAACCAGCCAGGAGTCTCACACGTGATCGTCGATGACTCTGTATGCTTGGTTTGTGTAGCTGTAGCTGTTGGAATTGTAGTCTGTGGTTTACTAGTCGTCGTGGTTTCATCATTGCAGCCAAACCACCCAGGAGTCTTACATGTTGATGTTGATGTCGTGGTTGTAGTGCTGCTACTGCTAGTGGTAGTTATACCAGAAGTCGTGGTCGTCTCATCCAAACAGCCCCACCATCCAGGAGTTTCGCAGGTCGATGTTCTAGTCTTCGTTCGGGTGGTGGAAGTGGAAGAGGAAGTAGTGGATGTCTTAGTGCTATTCCCAGTGACTTCTTTCCACAAGGGACAGTCGTAGCACTCAGGGGTAAATTTACACTCTGGTACTGTCGTATACTTCGTAAGTACATTATTGATCACCCATATGATTCGATGCGTGACAATAGAAACCCTCGTAGAGTTGTCTGTGACCACATCGTATACACATTCTCGTCCAGTATGACATGCACTTTCCAACGCATAGCCGGCATAAGAGCAACTGGCCGTAGCTCCGTTGCATGTTCCCATATAAATTGGATCGGCATTCTGGCCAAAATGGTAAGCTCCCGTAAATTCCCGCTGCCCTGGTCTATCGGGATCTACTCCTGGGGGTACTGGAAGCCCAAGCCGATTTGCAGGTAACGCATCCGGGACAGCCTGGAAAGTAAGAACAGGGTTCCCGTACGTAAGGCCGATCATAGCACTGACAGAACCTCCAAGAGAGTGGCCTGACATCCAAACCTCGGAATTGGGATAGAGCGCTGTGACGTTGTTATAGAGATGTCGAGCAGCCGCGTAATATCGGTTCTCCTTCTTGAGACTCTGCTTGAGGCAGGTCAAATTGCAAGTATATGTCGCGGTAGCACAGTCACAAACCGTACGGTAAAGGTAGCTTCCCTGTTGCCCACAACAACAGCTGAAGAAGAGGTTATCATTCTCCTTGTCATTTGTCGTGGTTCCGTCTCCATCCCAAATAGCAAGAGTCGTCCCCTTCAAGCCGATAACGATCGTAGAGTTCGTCTCGTCCGCGTATAGATATCCTCGAAGCCCATCGCTGTCCCAACCAAAGCCCCGGTCATCCGTTCTATTGAAGCCCCCATTTACATCCTTCCAATTGCCTGTATCAGGGACGTCCACATAGGCGTTGGCTGCCATTTGAGCAAAAGTCAAGATAGTTTCGGGGTCGGTAATATTTGGCCCACGGACTTCATCGAAAGTCCAAATATCTGGTGACGATGCCCATACTTGGTCGTATTCCCGGGCTGCAGCCACCATAGGGTCTACCACCGAGGGGCGTCGGTCCTTTAATCGATGTATGTTTATAGAGTTGCTTCGAACAACCAATGGCCGATTCACCTCCTCAACTGTCCCTTCATCTTCTGTTTCTATCCATAAAGACGGCTCTTCTTTCGGAACATCATGCCGTAGATGCTGAGTGGGGCGGTTGAGGTCGCCATGATGGAAGACATGCCGTAAGGTCTGTTTATTGGAATATTAGCTTGCTATAATGTACGAAACTCCAAGAATATGACCTACAAATATATGTTCGTTACGCCCAGGATCTTGAATTAGAGGAGTCGCAGGTATGGGAGGCAAAATTGGGGCTGGGTGTTGTTGTTGACGGGCCAAATCCCCTCCAGATGCAGCTATCGGTGCCGATAACAACAGGAACGAGAGCAACATTCGGGATGTGACTCTGCCAGCAGAAGTGCACCTTGATTGCCGGTGTATAGGCATCTTCAAAAAAGGTCTTGGTGAAGGTAAAGAAACATAGCAGAGCTGTGATATCGAACGATGAAGTGGATGACTTGCTCCGAATGCAATGTGCACTTGACTTGAGGCGATCATAAACCGTGCAAGAGGCGTTGCATCATGTGGGCGCGAGAGGCGTAGGGTGGATTGCTGGGATGAGTGTTGCTGGGATGTTGTACAGTACTGTATGGTTGGCTGGGCTGGTACCTATCTATCATGGGGCACGTACTGTACGGCAGGCAGGCAGTTGAGACAATGAGTGCTCAGATATTCGCGCTGATAGGTACTAGATATACTTAGGCTGTTCATTGTGGGTCTTGTGGCGCGTCATCCTAGGTAGAAGTAATGCACTCACTCTCCGCGCGCCTATCAGCGGTTAGGAGATTGAGTGAGGCATAACTCCTGGCCGGGACTTCTTCACTCAGGAGTTGGGATTATCTCTGGCTTTGTGGACATGTAATAATACATTTCACACATATCGTCTTCTTCTTCTTCTTCACAGTTGCGATTTCTTTATCCACATTCGTTTCCAAGTGGTCCTCGGCTTGACCGCAGTTTCAGGTCTTGTCATTCATGCAACACTGCTCGGCGATCCGCGAGAGCTCCTAGGTAATATATACTTCTCCCGGCTGCTTCTCCCCTTCCTTCTGCTTTTCCCCAAAATGATCACCTTTGCTGACAAAATGGCCATCAAGCTACCGGATTTCATGGCTTCCTCTGGAAACAAGAAGAGTGACTCCCAACGTCCTCGAACCATCCACACATCCAAGTCCTTCTCCAAGTTAGCACCGCCCAGCCCAGATCATACAAATCGAATTCAACGGGCCAATACCATACAAAATGGCTTTGATCCACAGGAACCCATGCCAGATAAATCTCAGAGGTTACCTCAGAAGCAAGCGGATGCCTTCGAGAAGTCCTCCGAGGATGAAACAGGCGAGGCTTCCGGGAAGCTACCTTCAGATTTTGATGAACTTCCCATTGAGCTTGTCAGTCTGACGGATGGGTCAGTCTAGAAAATCCCCAATATATTACAGATACTAATCTATTGGTAGCTTCATCGACTCCTTATCTGCCAAAATCCATCCTACCCCGCCAACGGTCGACAAGTTATCTACACTATTTCAAGACTTCTATGCCGTTGCTGCTACACATATCAATACACATATCTCGGCACTTTCCTCTCGCCAGCACCGAGCAAGTTCACCGTCCCCCTCGATGTCCTCTCTCTCCTCTACGGCGAGTAAGATAAGAGCAAAGGCAGTCTCGATTAGCAATAATAAAGAACGTTCTAGACCCCCATCAGAAAGGAACGATTCGGAACAGCAGATGCTTACGGCCGATGAAATAGCTGATCGAAAACGAGCAAGGAAAGCCCTGGAGCACAAGCGGGTAGCTTTGGAAGAGGCTGTCGAGAGGAGGGTATGCGAGAGCATCTACAATCGGATATGGAGACATAGAAGTACTACAGATGAGGAAAAGGATGAGAAGTTGCGCTCCAAGACTGCAGCTTTATCAGTAGTTGGAATTGGTCTCAACGATCTAGATGTTGATTTGGGACAAGCAACCAAGGACCCAGTAGCGATGCAAACCAGAGAAAAAGAAGTCCGAGCATGGCTAGAAGGAGCAAGAGATGAGCTGATGGCTATGAGTAACGAGAAGTATCCTCTTGGAAAGCTTGTCCATCTTAAAGCAGCACACAAAAGCATCGTCGACACTTTATCACATTTCCATCCATCTTCCTCGGCGGACGAGATCATGCCTATGCTTATCTATACTCTAATTACATCTCGCCCTGAAGGTATTGATGTTATCAGCAATCTACATTTCATCCAGAGATTTCGAAATGAGAATAAGATTGATGGGGAAGCTGCGTATTGTTTGACAAATTTGGAAGCTGCTATCACGTTTCTCGAGACCGTGGATTTAGCAACTCTGAGAGAGGACGAGGCTCTTTCTGGACCAAAGTCCAACAGTCGCCCATCTACTCCAAAAACAATTAATTCGATGACTCCTGCGCATCTTACTACAGCCGGGTTATCGCCCGCCGAGGTCACTGCCACAAGTGCTAGTCCCACCATCACCACAACTCCATCGTCTCCTACAGGTGCTCGACCATCCGTGCAGCACAACCGCAGTATCAGCGACATGTTCCAGCCACCTGCGGTGCTTGGCGCAGCTGGAGACGCAGTTCTGAATACAGCAGACCAAGGGTTCAAGTCAATCGGGCTCTCCCTTGAGGGTTCCTATAAGTTCCTGCTTGGGAAGCTCAAGGAACGGCAGGAGGAACTTACAGGAAAGCCGTCTGATATCATTGTCCCCAAGACATTAGATGATGCTCGAAAACTCGTCAGCACGCCTCCTCCTGAAGACGACGCATCAGCCAGTGGTGCCAGCTCGCTTCACAGCCCAGAGAATACAGGGCGGCCGCGTAGAGATTCTGCACTCAAACCGGATGATAAGATGCTAAATTTGATTGGAGGCCGCAAGGCGGCTGCTCGAGACAGAAGTACAGACAGCTCGCAGAGTGCGAGTAGTAGCAAGAAAGTGGCATTCGCCGAGGAAGGTGGTGAGAAGCAGCCTTCCTCGCCATTGCACCCTCCGCCATTGCACCATCCTGCATCGCCAGCGAATCCTGCAATCGTGGAGTCGATGCGGAATCTAGGCAACTCACTAAACCCCATTAACCGGTTTTCGAGCATGAACATGACGCGAGGCTTTGGGTTCGGACGACCACCCTCAACTCCCGCCACACCAGGCAATAAACCAATAGCCGATGGTGGTATTGCTGATTTGACGAGCGTAAGGTTTCTCATCATTTCTTCGACCTCATATACTAACATCTTTCAGACCTTCCCAGAACTCGCACCATCACTGCCACCCAAAGAAATCCCCAAGATTGCACCACCAATCAAAAGATTCATGGAGATACAAAATCCAGGCGATATGAAGCTCAACGAGGTACTTGAGCTTCTAAGAGATTATAGACGGCTTGCGGGGGCGTTGAAGGATATCGGTGCTGTTTGATTTTGTCTATAGAAATGCTCCGATTTGAAGGGCTTTGTTTGCAATAAACCGGCGGGTATTACGGCGTTAGTAGGAGTATCTTGGGAAACATTGGGTGGATTGAGAATGTAGATCGATAAGCCGGGCTCCTCGCAGCTAAATGAAGCCACTCGCAGGGTTTCCGTCTGATATTTTTCCAAGATAAGATCAAATCAGATGCATATAATTCATTTCACGGATGGAGACGGGTTAGGTTTGTGAACGTCTCATGTGCAGGAACAAGTCAGTGAAAATCTCTTTCTTACCTCAATACTGCTAAGTGGCTAAAGGGTTCTTCTAGTGTACTACTATTAATTCAAAGTCACGTTTGATACTCAATTATATTCATTTCCTCATTTCCTGTTCTGTTTCCGTGTATTGTAGTCTACAATCATTAACTATAAAGCAAATCAAGATAGCCTATTCAAGAGTTGATTTAGCCTGAAAGACTTTTCACTTTCACTGCGATTGATCATTCCACGCACTGGTAGCATTCCAAGGGATAGAGCTAATGGGAGAAGGCGAGAAGTGCAGATCTTGAGGATTTGATACCTATATACTTCCAAGTCATCATTCAAGGTCAAGGTACAAGTATCCCAGTTAATCAGCGCAAATTCATATTCAGTTGACTAGGTGTATATACACGAAAATAAGTAGGTAGCTAAATCCCTTGGCCCTCCTATGTACATCTCCAAACCCTCACACAACAGGCCATCACAATCCCCAAGAACCGCATCTTGACCTAAAACAGCGCCTAGGAAACAGTCATGGTAGCGGACCCACTGCTATGATACCCCTCCGTGGCAAGGATCTGGTAATTATGGGTACCCAAGGTCATTCCCAGCGCAGCCCACGCTTCGAAATGCGCCGTGACATTGACGCTCCCCGAAGTGCGATGGGTCTCGCGAACGGACCAGTACTGCTGAAAGGTCGCGGTACCTTCAATAGACGGCTCGTTCGTGCGTGTGGTCTCGAGGATCTTGTACGTCGAGCCGTCGGCCGTGACGCTGCCGCTCTGTGTGGCGGCGCTGGAGGGGTCGTAGGTGCCGAAGCTCTCGACGATGTAGTACTCGATGAGGGGGTCCGTCGTCCAGCCGTAGATGGATAGGTAGCTGTTGCCGGTCGGGTTGTAGGCGCCGGAGAAATTTATGGTTCTGCTCATGTAATGTCAGATGGAATGATCAATCAATCATAATTTCAAAGAAAAGAGGATGCATGCACAATACCTGGCGGCTCCGGGGTTCCAACCCTTCCCAGCAACAAAGTTACCAGCGTCACCTGACCACACCACGGTGTATGTACCAGCTGCTCCGTTCGAGTAGGTAACATTGCCTGCTCCATCCGTCCAGAAGGAATAGTAGAATCCGTTGTTGGTGCCAGTGCTGCTTGGAGTTCCGTCGCGGGGAGCGAGGACGTTACCAGCTGATGAATGAGGGGCGGCGTAAACACCAGCGATGGCAGCAGAGGCCACAAGCAAAAGTGATGAGAACGAGACCATATTGACGTTTAAAGATTGCAATGTTAAGTGCTTCTTCACGTAGGCAAAACTTCGCTTTTATTTTCGTAGGCAAACACTTTACCTTTATACTCTCATGCCGACGGAAAAACACACCTATTGAACAAGGACGTGACATTAATTTAAAACAGCCATAGGTTTCCTGTTCTTGGGGGAGGGGTATTTCATTTCGCATGGTGTCATAAATGGCCCGTGTTCAGCAGATTTGATGGCTGTTCGGAAGCTGCACCCCGCAATTTCCAAATACGTTCTGAGTCCGCGGTGGAAACATGCAGTGAGTCCCGATTATTTGGCTATGGCTAAATTTGGAAGGGAGCTCTTTTGCGCGATTTGAGCCAATCACGATTCTTGGCTAATTTAACTGAGGACAGACGGCACTTTAGGGAAAACTACCGCCTTACTGGGGGTCGACGTCGACACAGCCTAATAACCCTTTAGCGAGCGAAGCCTGAAACGGCACTGAATTAGAGTTTCGCCATTGGATCTTTGGGCACTTTTCATTTCGCCAAATATGGAAATGAGTCCCAGTTTGGCTCTGTACTATAATCTATCATATAGGTATAGACAGATTGGATGTGAGGATTTGACTTGTAAGCCAGTGTCAATCTTACCCAGCTCTTTAGGCTGATGTTGGTTCATGGTTAAGCGAGTAAAGGGGGTATTCGCTTATTTAAAAGATGATCGTAGTCCCACCGACGTTTATTTTCCACTTTTGCCCCCTAGTGCGAATCACTTGGCTCTAAATCCTACGTTAAGTCCCCCCAAGACTGAAAGATTGCAATTGGAAATCGGTATTTTGAAAGTGACGCTGTTCACTTGACCATGGCATCACGACGGGGAAGTTACCCTATGAGCAAAGATCTTGAATGCAGGTCCAACATCTAAGCGGCATCATCTACCAAGCATTTAGGCATTTAGAGTCGAACATCCGTCACTATTATTCTAGATTACTTCGCCAAACCCAAACATTTAAGGTTACGTCCATAATCCCTCGAGGAACCCCTCAATTTGTTTAATTGTGACTAAGTAGAATGGAAAGGATAAAATGTCATGATCCTAAAGTATATTTAGCAAATAGGACCACTTTCGGCAATACCTCGACTTCTCTGAGCTTTTAAATAACTAAAATGTTACCACTACTAGTAATGAGAAATCGACGGTTTTCGGCAGATGCGTCTTAAGTTTACGACGAACGGGCAGTGGCTATAACAGTTGTGGCTGCGTCTACTTTATCGAAAATTTCCTTTTTCCTGATAGCTTCCGTTTAAGTTAGAGCAAAAAGTGACCTTGTGCGCAGCTAATACAATCGGCTATCCTCTTCCTAGGAAAGTGCTTCTGCGTGATAATATAGCACGAAGATGATGTGCACATTAATAAGAGGCAATACTGCCTAAGATATAAAATGGGGGCATGAATAGCGAGCACGATGATAGCGAGCACGATGATAGCGAGCATGATGATAGCGAGCATAATAATGGTAAGCATAATAGCGAATGAAGGTATAACCAACCGTATGAAAACCTATCGAAGATTGACTCTACTATATAGCAATAAGTCTCGAAGCCAGCTAAGCTTGCCTCAACCAAGGATCAGTCTATTATTAAATATCGTGCGTCAGTCTCCTTACCCGCCAATACATCCGCGCCACTAGAGCTCTCCATGGTTCTGGCACAATCTTATCTTCCGCAATTGGTGTCCCGCTCATCTGTATCACAGAGGCTGTCACTATTGCTCGCGCCACCTTACTGCTTGGCTCAGGCGGTTCTTGCGTACCGCTTTTGCGCCTCCAACTACGTCTCGCCGTCTCTGTTATATCTTCCTCTGCCTCGAGCGTATCACTCTTATGCTTCCAACCTCGTTTCTCCTTGCCTTTAGCTGCTTAGGTAGCTTCTTTTACGACACGCTTCGCTCGTGCTTCCTTAAGGTCCTTATAGCTTATAACCTTCGCCTTTCCTAGTACTAATAACTTAGTTGATCATCAAACCTTAGCTTTATTATTAATTATAGTTAGGAATTAAGTTCAGTCCTCTTAGAAGATGTCCTAAGCAGAGGATTTCTAGAAAGCTTTAGTATATTTCTATAAGTGCTTTACTAGGTTCTGTTTACTTGTTTTATTAAGCGTTTAAGCATCCTATTAGATTATTAGGTTCTATAGTAATATTTTTTAAAAGCCTTTACTAATACTAGCGTTATAGGCGTTTATGGTTCTATGTCTTACTAATAAAACTCTACTTTCACTTTATTAACTTTCAGATTAGCTAGTTTAGCTAGTTTAGCTAAAGGAGCAAGTACACTTCTAAGCACTCTATCTAGATTAAATAAAATGGCCTTTTTATAGCAAAGCCGACCTTAGTATTCTCTAGCGCAAATGCTATTTTCTTTATAAAGCTATATAAAAAGATAAAGTGCTTCTTACTGATCATATTTACACTTTTTAATTAAGTTAATTAACTTAGTTATAATTCGGATATTTAAAGTAGATAAGTAATAATAAATTTTTCTTTATATAGTTTAAGGTACTATTAGCCTTAGGCTTTCTCTTCTATTAAGGGTTATCCGCGATCCTAATAATAGAGTGTAGAGTGTAGGAACATTGCCATGATCTGCAAGAGCACGGTACGATCTAGTCATGTTAGGAGGCACGCTTTGCGCTAGTACCTGACTGGCTCTGTCCATATTATCCTACTGTGGTGATGGTGTTGTGAAGGAGGCGAGTGACAGGCAGCGATCAGGCAACAGCTTACATGCTGCCGGTCACATGCCTTTGGAAAGTTCAAGAAATCATTATCCCTTCGTCTGGCAGCACGGTGTCCACCCCGCACATGAGTCTGACCAGCAATCCAACCTCTGCAAACTCCAGTTTCAACCTGCATTACAAAGAAGCTTCCGTTCAGCAAGAACTGAATCGACTATAATGGCACTTCATGTTAATGCTGTTACGAGTTTGATGGAAGAATTGAGAATCGCTCACAAGACATCTGAGGTCGACGGCCAGATTCATGGTCACTCGAGCTCATCTCTTCAAGATTCAATCCAATTGCTCGATCAGTCTGCCAAAATCACTTCCTCACAAGCGGAACGAGTTCGTGTCTTAGCTGGCTCAATCATCCACCGTGATAGTCTGGATAACACAGGAATCTACTCGCTTTGCAGAATAGCTAGCGAGGTTACAGAAGTAACTCGTATTCTTGATGACACCGCCAATACGCTCAGAGATGCGGCGGAACTGTCTATCATTACGTTTCTCGCTTCCCTTGGGGGTCAGGATAGGGCTAACGTCCGCGACGGGTCTCTGCTTCAGCGCTTATTATCACACTTCGACGAGCAAATACGAAGCATTGTCAGAGGTGTCCTGAGTAACTCTGGCTATGGCAACTGCGTTCTATGGAAGATCGCTGAGGAGTGTTACAACCAAGCGACTAGTTACTCTGGCACACTACATCCCGATAATTATTTCGTTCAGCGCGACGAGACTTTTCTTGGATGGCCACACGACCCTGATTATGAGGCCGAGGAATATTATGAACACGAAAATCGCCTGGAGATCGACGAGGATTATGCCAAGGCCATGGAGGAACGAATGAAACAGAGACGGGAGGGAAGGAAGAGGGAAGAGCAGAGTTGGATCGACTTTTGGGTGTTGGTCCTTCACGGATGCCCTAACGGACCGACGCTGTTCTACCCACCAGCAAGCTACGAGGTCAAACTTCAAATGTTTGCGACTACAGATATCCCACAGTACTTATTCCGGACGTTTGACGGGAAGAGCTCAGGAAGAAGCGATGATAACATAGTGGCTTCGATGGCGAGTTTTACCGAGTCGCCAGAAGAGAGCAGAAAGGATATTCTGTCTCTTCCAAAGGACGAAGTAATAGACATGCTACACACCCATCTAACTAAAAAGTGTTGGGGTGCGGAAGACTCCGATAACCTAATGTCCTGGACAAGCTCTCTACTGTTCGCAATTCAATACGCGATCTGGAGACGCCGTAAGTTTGGCTGCCAACCAGCGGACATCAAAATCTGCATGGTAGATACCAGGAGATTCCCGCAAGGGCAATTTGCGCCGGATATGTGGCTTCTTCGAGCTTATCGCGACACTGCTGCACAAGTGGGTGGGGAGACAGAGAAGTTCTTCCGCTTCCGTCTCGAGGATACAAGATACCACAACGGAGAATACCTTTCTCAAGGATCAGTGGACCATGCCAGTCGATCATGTGTGGTCTCTTTAGAAACTCTGGAGGAGTCTGGCCTGTATGATCTATATCCTGAGTTCGCCGAGGTACAGGGTAAAGAGAGATGGACGAACCGTGTGCGAGAATTGCGGGAGGGCTGGTCCATCGAGCAACGAACGACGCCTCGAGAGGTTCAGCTTGCGTCAGACGTGGCGAGATGTTTCAATACCTTCGAAACAATTCATATGATGTTAATACTCCTAACATTCAAAGCCCGGAAAATAAAAGGTAAGAGTCTCTTCTGCAGTACTGTAATAACTTTTATTTTGGATAAAGTTTATTAATGATGACAATCACCGAAGGAGATCTCAGAGATGACAATAGATACTGCCCAGAATGGGCCCGCAGACCAGATGAGCTCCGAAGATATATAAGTGCAGCTGGACTATTACAATCACGAAAGCAAAGTATGAACAAATGGGGCGATGCCTTCCTTCCCCTGCCGAATGACGCATTTGACATCCGAATAGTCAAAGAAATGTTTGACTAAGTCGATTTAAACCTGGATTTCGTTATTAATTTAGCGATTATGTTTCTAGTACCATACTGCAATCTCATGTCTTAAGCATGCTGAAGTTTGGCACCATGGTGCCATGGTGGAGGAAATGGTGAAAAGAGGCCAGAATTTGCTGTGGTAAGTCACAGTCGCTTTTGAAACTGGCTTCCCTCCACCACAGCAGCCGCAAACTCCGACTCTTGCTTGAGTTAGTGCTGCGTATGTGAGAGCCATTATTTTTTGGGATAGGATCTTTCCTTGAGTGCTCTGAATTATAAAAAGACTTTGATAGTCGCGATTTAATAGGGGGGATAGGAGAAGCGGCGATTGGTAGCGTGATTAAAATAATTGATAGTATAATTAACTGCACTCTTTTTCTCATTACCAAGTAGTTTCTATAGAGAGAAATAGTTAAAGAAAGTAATATATTAGTAGTAACTTCGCAGACTTAATAAAGGAAAATTTCGTGATCCCAAAACTAAAGATTTGTCTTATGATAGGGCGCGTCTTGGGACGTGGGGACGGACGTTATTCTTCTTCTCTGAAACTTACATTAATTCCTAAGCACAAGTCAAACATATATTCTGATAGATTAATAGAGTCCTCGAGGACTTCAAGGGAGCAAGTGTATGAGGGATGGGGTTTGCCTTTGCAACCAGTAAAATACCAATAGAAGAGAAAGTACTAATGAGTACCGGTAGACTAAGATAATTCCCATGAAACCGATATCCTGTATTGAATCTAATTTGCCAGGGTAGAAGCAACTCAAAGCAGCAAATCTGGGAAAGTTGAGGAGCAATTCCAATTTGACAACGAAGCAGTAGAGCACCACCAGCGCCTCTAGACCTTTCGCGCAAGTCGAACGTTGTGTCTTAAGCAACCCCGTAATATACCAAGCAACCGTACAATCCTACAGAATGACCCCCATCAACCTCGTCCGAACTTGATTGCTTCGACGTCATCAAGTCGAAGTAAACAAGTATATCGCAACCAGAGGCCAAGCGGCCGAGCAAAGGAAAGCCCCTACTACCCCCGCAAATCCAACCTTCGAGGTTCCGTGAGGCCCTCGCCAGCGGTCGGCAAGAGCGGCGGTGAACCATATCATCGCCATGACCCAAAACGACCCTATCCACATGATGAGTAGTACCAGCTCCGCTGATCTATTGCCCGCTATTATCTTATCAACAGAGGTATCCACCCGGGTATCGGTCGTGAGCCAGCCAAACATCTTGAGTAGTTTCGATTCGTAATTTGGAGAAGTCAAGTCGGTATGCTGGTTCTGACTTTGTGAGATTGGGGAAGTTGCGGGAGGAATTAGAGATTAGGTAGGAAGGTATATTGTTTGGTTGACCGGCAACGATTGCTCACAAATGAGGGGAAATGGTGGGAAATGCGAGGGAATATGCAAGACGACCAAGAACGAGAAGAAGAACGAAGAAAATTACGAAATTGAGGTTACCGTGCTGGATATGTACTGCCACTTGGCGAAAACCGCAAGCTAGACCGACCGAAACCAATAGCATGGTGGTCCTTGACGCATCTGATGCCTCCCGGTCACATCTTAAGCTGATCTTACACGGCACACAGCGAGTTAAGAGAAGCCAAAACATGAGGTGTCGGAGATGTATTCCTGACTCCCAAACCCCTAAAACTGTAAGAACTTGAGACGATACAAGCTTCGTGCCTTGGCGCGTAGAAAGTGGCGGTGGCTACAGCGAGTTCCTGTACAGGGGTTATGAGACGCTGACAGCCCCTGAAAATCTGCAACAGGAACCTCACCACTGAACAGAGAGACTACGACCGGTCGGAGGCCAAAATGATATCATACTCGCTATGGAAGAATAGTCATGTTCGGGTAGAGCATTGATATAAGAATTCTATTAACAAAGATAACTATCAAGAGGAAAACTAAAAGTACAGATGCAGGAAGTTGGCAATAACCTCAAGAGCACGGACCAACTCTCCAAGCGAGCCTCTAGCGCCCTAATTCATAATAACATAACACTTTCCTCGTTCTTGTAGCTTAGTAGACTTCACGCATAGAACATGTCTTTCTACAAAATAAAATTTGTTATACATATCTGTATCTTATTGCGGTATTGCAAAGTGTTGGCGTCTTTTATAATTCCGAGCAAGTTGTCAAGTTTTTCACGCCGTCTGTCTCGTCTGGTGTTGGACGGTTTATCAAGTTATATATAATTGACTTCGAATTGGTTCCACTGATCGAAGGATAAATTGGGCCTAGTGTCATATGGAAGATATAGATATATAGTGTTTGCATCTTTGCTCTCTGCAGCAATTGTTCGATTGCATTTACAACAAATTTTACACCTTTATCGGATGTTGCCAATATTAGACCCACCCGTCTGACTTTCAGGTAGGAGGTTTCGAATATCCGGCAAACTTAGAATCCGACCGAGTCTGACTCCATGTATGCGATGGCAGGGAGTGCAAAGACTTGTTATGGGCGAGGCGATGAGGCTAGATGACTCCAGAGACGTATCGCTGTAATGCAGCTGCAACTATCGTCGCTTCCTGCCTCTTTCCATGTTACGATAGCGCCCGAAACTTCATGTCTGGCGAGTCTGAAGTGACCGAATATCAGCCCAACGAGACTGCCTGATGGCCTATTGTCCCTGGACGAAGGCATTAATCACTTGCTCGAAGGTTCTTAGCTTCTCGGGTTCCTTCTTGCCTGAACTATGTCGGGACGGTGCCCGTGTGCAGGGCTTTTGAGTAAGTCATTCAAAGCAAAGCTGACTTGCATGAGGTCTTTTCAGCGAAACCAAGGCTCTACAAGGTCGTCGAACATGCTTTCTTCCAAGGCCGTGGTGGCTACTCTGGCTTCAGAAGTCTTAGAGGCGGGAGTGACCTGTGCCATAGCATCGCGGGCCGCAGCAGCAAATGCACTGCACATAATTGTGTTCTTCTCTGCTTCGTAGACGAGGCTCTGTCGATGTAAGATACGAGGCAATTGCCTCTTACTTGACTCCGATGTCTCGCCTTGGACGTAGTCCAGGGCGGACTGTAATAGAGCACTGGCTGGTTAGCTGCTTGTAGCAATAATGAGGCAAAGTAAATAACTTACCGAGTTTCGGGGAATTTTTTGCCTGCCAAAGCGCAATCAGAGAGCTTGATATTGATGGCGGCGGACAACTCATTGGTGATGCCATCAGACCCAAGCAGCAACTTGCGAGCAAATTCCATGTTTTCTCGTGCTTCTTCTGTTTTGCCCAGGTCTAAGAGACAGATTCCAATGGCCAGCAAGATACGACCTTTTCTGTACATTGAAGTCAGCAACATCCTTTGGTACAGCGCTCTTGGGCCTCACTCATAAGCCCCGGTTTCTTCTCTCGGCATGTTCTGCAAATACAATTGATTCTCCGTCTTCATTATTCCCAGTGCAAGGCTGCTAAGGTTCATCAAATGGTATGACGTGCCAAGCATGGCGGTTGCAAGGGCATGTAAGAGCTTCGCGTCATCCCTATATGACTGCATAGGGGTCAGAATATCTCTCGATAGTGTCAAGGTTGCCGCCGCTTCAACAAATGAGTTCTCCAACATTGCTCGATGTCCTTTGTCGAACGCTTGTTGCGCTTCGGTCATTGCTGAAGTTTGCGTTTTCGTTACTTGAGATTCCGTCACTTGAGGTGCTGGAATGTCTTCATTTTGGGAGGGAAGACAACGGACGTCAGAGGAGCTAAATTCAATTCGGAACAAGTTGCGACCGCATTCGGATATTGCCCTTGGGCCGTGGCATTTGCGACATGCTCCTTCCAGGCTGTTCATGGTGAAGGCTCGAGGAGGCAACAAGCTTTCTTGGTATGCCCAGCCTCGAATAGTTCCCTTATTCTGCTCGATTGATATACGTGGCATTTTGTATAACGAATACTGCGCAATGTCCACTATATCTTGGTTGAAATCTAGAGATCCCTGAACTGATTTTGGGACTCTCAACTCAGCAATAACAGCGACAGAGTTTGCATAGTAGAGAGGCATACACGATGCTTCCTCTGCGATATCCTCAGGGCTGTCTTGCACAATACAAATGCTGTCTATCCAGAGGTACTCATAACCAAGGTTTCGAGTAAGTGCCATAGCGTCCCTGAGGTGAAGTGGCAACGCATCAACATTAATCCCTCGTTTGTACAGGTCTAGGGTCTTCGAAGTGAGTTCCCAAGGCGCTGTTTGCGGTTCCTGAAAGTTCCAGCAGTAACTGAGGGCGGCATATGGACCATGAATTTGACCTGTGTCAACCAAGTGCGGATTGAAGGAGTTAGATTCGAATCCCAATTTGATGCAGCGTCGTGGTAAAGGTGTGCTTAGAGTCTCCCGGTCCAAGTTGGCCGAGGAAGTCATGAAGAGCGAAAAGGCGAGTTGCGCAAGGTCAAGGTCCTCGGCATGGTTCCCTCGACGTGAGTTATACCTTTGTAACCTGTTTAGCGCTCGCTCAAATTTGAAGGAAGGCAACAAACCAGCTATGATGAATGAGAAGTTGCTTAAAATCATCGTTGGCATCCGAGACAATGTGTCTAGTTGTTCGCAATGAGTGTACAAGCGACTGAACTTGCGAGTGGATCGAGTCAAATTGGGGCCAAAATCCCTTAACAATGTTCTGAAATTTGCGCTTCGGTGGCCATTGTGCTTGACATAATGTAGAAGCGGTTGAAAAAGCATCATTGAATGTCTGACTATCCATGCGGGCCCTCACAAAATCTTGGACTGTTTGGTGAACATAGTGAACTGTTCTCTCTTCTTTGATCTCAACCAAGGAAGAGCACCATAAGTGCTTCAAACTACTGTGAAGCTTACTTTCATCGCGAGGAAAATTTCGAAGGGGCAGCTCAGTCCCGCCCTCTCCGATCAACAAGAACCTTTGTTGAACACCCTCCGGATCGAAAAAGCACAAAGTATTGAACAGTGAAGATTCGCCAGTATTGAGATCATTGGTTCTAATTGCCAGGAGGTCGTCGAATGGTCCTCTGTGAAGTCTAACTTGCAGCCTCAACGAGCTTTCTTTCGCATCCAGGAAGCGATTTATTTGTTGAATCGGGATGCTGTGACGAATGCTCCAAGTGACTAAATGTCGAAGTATAATGGGTGAATCATGGTAGCGACTTGCTGCGATACATAATTCCTTGGCTTGTGTTTTCTCTTTGCCTTGGAATAAGTTGATGAGAAGAAACCCAGCTGCTTCGATCTCGTTGGGAGGTGGCACCTGCAGAATCTTTGAAGCATTTAGAACCGAGCCGTCATCCGGTCCGTGTCTGCCAGTGACCAGTATTGAACCTCTTCCTGCTTTTGGCATGTAAAGTGTAATATCGCTGTGTCTTCTCACGTCGTCAAACACTAGCAGAAATGTTTTGCCGCTGCTTTCCAACCATTCCAAGAACTTAATCCTGCTTGCTTGGTGATCTTGACTTGTCCTTCCTTGCACCAAATCTAGCGCAACCGCAAAATCATGAATATGCTTCCCTAAACTTGCTTGGGAGCTTGCATTAATCCAGAAAAGGTGGTCAACGCTGTTGGTCGAACGATAGAGGTGTTCCAATGCAATCGCAGTTTTTCCAATGCCTCCAACACCTGTCAAGCACAATGTTTGAGGTTTATTCAGGTAAAGACAGCTCGTTTCGGATGATGAAGAGATGCTTTCAATAGTTTCGTTCAAAATCCTTAAAATTATCTCTCTTCCATAGAAGTGCTCATCTCTGGGTGGTATTGAACTTGAAAAGATGGGTTTCCTCTTTCGTTGTGGCGGGCCGGCATTTTCGTCAATGGTGGACTTAGTGTCTTCGCTACGCTTTTCGACGATTGTCTCTAGATTCCCCCAACTTGAGATGGCCTTGCTATTGGAGCTGAGTTGATCGTCGCCTTGTTCTTGTAGGGAATTTAATTCTGAATGAAGAGATGAGGGAGTGATGGATTCGGGTATCTCTTCCAAGGAAGTGTCGGTAAGTCCAAGGTCTTCTAGGTCTCGAGCCTCATGCAAAATCGCGATGTTACCTTGGTCGTAAGATCGATTTCGAAGGATATCTGGTGAGTCGTCCACATGACTAGTCTCGGCTGAGGGTGAGTTGGAAATCTGAAAATGGGCCAGATTTGGAGCGCTATCGAGCAAGAGGAGGTTTTGATAGTGACCGCTGTTTGGGTGGAAGGTGCATTCCTTAATGTCTCCAGGGCCCGTTTCAACATTCCTATCTTCGCTGGCGGTCGTACCTAGCCGTACCTGTACTTTGGCGGCACAGATACAGCCACTGGACTTGCACCGTTGGAGTTTCCAACGAAGTTTTGGTTTCTTCCTCGGCACACCAGTCACTTCGAACATGGTCGACCAGAGTAGAGCTGCCTCGAAACTTTCGGCTATGCGTTGGAGCACACCCACACTGAGATTATCAGCAAGCCTTATTGGAAGAGGTCTCTCTAATGATAAACAGATGAGATCAAACCACTCCCATTTGTTGTCTGGGTGAAGATCCGGCTCGCCGACCATCACAATTGTGTCGACCTTATTAAGTAGCTCTCTCTGCTCGGGCCTGTCCCGCAAATGGGCTTCAGCCAAAGCCTGAGATATTTTGTTAATTCGGCGGGCCTACGACATAACACTCTATCTTCACTCACTTGCTTTAATATGTAGCAACCCATCTTGTGACCGATCAAAATTAGGCTATCTCGCTCGCCCTGCGCGTGCTCAGTCCTCCGGTATCAAAACACTCAGGGAGCGGCAACTCACGAACACATGGTCTTTCTGCATCGCTATGAGTTGGTTCAAAAAATCGTCTCCTGTACTGGAATAGATATCCCAAGATTCCAGCTGATCAATTTCCAATGGGTGGTTGTAAAACCAACTTGGGCTAGACATTTCCAGTCTGCGACGAGGCGATCTAGCCAAGGTCGAAAGTGTGGACAAGTACTGAGGTCCAAGTTCGTTCCAGCGATTCCGGGTATAACAATGAAGCTATGTTGATTCTCTTTGTCAGGTCATAATCACTAAATGATTCAAGTCGCCGACTCACTTTGCCTTCGGCGTGGTAGCGTCGCCAGAGCCTTGGATCATGTCAACTTTGGCCATGTCGCTTGTGTGCACTGTTGTATTCCATATGATGAGTAGGAGTCCTTGGTCATGGAGCAGATGAGCCCGGTTATTATTGTGCAGAAATTCCATCATATGTCGAGTTCGTTGGCAAGATTCAGCCTGGCCTTCAATGTACGACCCCAACTGCACTGCCCACTCTTTGTTAGCCAAGCCAGCATACAGTAACACTTCACGCCCACGAGATACGACAGCCATAGGGCAACATAATCGGAGAATCCAATTTGAGCTCGGCCCCTTGGAAGCCCACCACACGCATTATACATCGCCCTGTAGGTTAGTGCAATGTCTCATCATATTATGCTAAGTGCATAAGAAAGCTACGAGTTCATTGGCAAAATTCAGCCTGGCCTTAGATGTACGACCTCTAAATGCACTGCCCACCCTGTGTTGGCCAAGCCACCACAACACTTCACGCCTACGAGACACGACAGCCATAGAGCAATATAATCGGAGAATCCGGTTTGAGCTCGCCCCCTTGGGAGCCCACCACACGCATTATACATCGCCCTGTAAGTTAGTGAAATGTCTCACGAGATCATGCCGAGTTCATAAGAAAGCTACGAGGTGTTTTGGCGACCCCCAGGTTGAAAATTCGAGTCAGACACGCTCTGCATGACACCGCCATAGAAGAGGTATCGGCTTGTTAAAACCCTCACCAGCTCACGTATTGGGAATTGCCATAGAAATGCCGCCAGGACAAGACCTACACAACATACGCTCTGCGTCCTCTGATCAATGCGATGATGCTCGACGATATGCCCTCTCATTGGCAAATCGAGTACGGTCATTCGAAACAGATCCACTGCACTCATCCGCGTACCTCACCTACTTGGCCAAATTTCTCAAGAGCCCTTTTTACAAGCAGTCGAGGAGACCACAGGCAGATCTCATCCTTCAGGTGTCGCGGCGGCAATGCTTCATTCAGCAATATATATTAAGGTCTTCTGAGAAACCAGAACTCAGAGCTTTCGATGACCCTAAAGTGTACATCGCATCTCCATCTCCTGCAGGAAAAGAAGTAGTGTTCCTGACCGGTCGTCCTTCTGCGGAATGGCTGAATGCAGTCGGCTCCAGGTACCAGCTAGACCAACGCTTTTTCCACCAGCACCTTGGTTCAATACTCGCAAATCAGAGACATTGGTATTCGGTTCCAACATTGCCGTCTCGATCGTTGGAAGTAATTCGTTTGTGTATCCCATCCATCGTATTTATCGGATCGCAAGGCCGTGATGTGGATGTTCGAGGACTGGAATTGGCAAGAAATGACTGCAACGTCCAATTACGAAGACTGCTTCGATCCATGCAGGACAGCTCTTTATCGGAAGCGGGTAAATCCATCATGAGACGAATGCACATCCATAATGGAAGCGCTCTAGTTGTTGAGCAAGAGGTGACGATTACATTGATTCAAAGAGAAGAGCAATGGACATGTCAGTTCTTCAGCCGATCGCTTCGATCATCTTCGTACTAATTGCAAATACAGTACTCGTTTGGACAGATGCCGGTAGCGAAACAGGACATGAGCACATACCGGTACCATCAACAGAGGGGTTCTCGACTGTCTCTTCGGAATTAGCATTCTGCCCTGTTTTCTTCGAAAGTGAACTTACAGAACGCGGGCCCCAGGAGAATGCCAATGCTACGTTCCCAGCAAGCCCGTCCAAGCAGCCGCTAACACTCCTGAGCAGTAACTATGGTGCTACTATTGATTGGGTCGGGTGTCCTGATCCTTCGCCACTCTTTGTGCTCCAGGAATTGCTGGCTTTTGAGGCGGCATCCGCGTTGCAGTATATCAACATGTTAGAACAAGTTCTCTCAGATCATCTAGGGGGTAGCAAGTTTCCCTCATACGAACATACGAAGCTCGAGACAATTCTCCACTTTGATTATGCCAAAATTGCTCTTACGAGACTCCACCAGCACTTCGCGGAAGTCATTTCTTCTCTATCAAGACCGTCACTGAGGCGACACTCGGCTCCATCTAGTGCCGGCTCTGATGATCAGTCCGGCTTACTATCTTCGCTACAAGATGATCTGCGATACTTGGTTTCGAGAACGGAGAGGCTGCTTTCGATATGTGATACTGGAAAGTCAACCCTGATGAGCAACGCATCTATACAGGATAGTCGGCGGTCTGCTGAAGAATCCAAATTGGTCAGCAAGCTAACAAAAGCCACCAACCGAATAACCTTCATATTTCTCCCCATCTCGTACGTCACCGCAGTGTTTGGAATTAATTTTGTCCAGTTTGGCCAGGGAACGCTATCCATCTGGATATGGGCAGTAATTACTGTGCCTCTGCTTATCATAAGCGTGATTGTGGTCGAACGAGGCGGATGGATTATGAATCGGCTCTCGCGGAAGAAAAAATGAACAATATCGCACAAAGAACGGGAAGTATGCTCGCTCGAGCGCTTTGGGATCAGGTGGGTTGGAAGCTAATGAGGATTCCAGAGTGTTTCGAGGATGAAAGAAAAGAGAGCAAAATCAAAGCTTCTGGATGTAGAAGTGAAAGAGACAAATGCAGGGAGAAGAGTCATTCTAGTACAGTCCAATGCTGAACAACAGAGACCATAATCGACCCCGTCCCCTTCTCATCAAATCCCTGCAGGTACCAAAAGCGCGAAATCTCCACAACAGAGGGACTATTCGTCATTCCACAGAACAAATATACATATTGCGCACGCGCAACAAAGAGGGTGTATCGTCAAAGAATCCCAACGCCAGCCAAGGTACACTACTGTTAAAGCGCCTCTTCTGCTGTCAAAATAAACCTTTAATCGGTATACTTATCCATTTAGATAGACTTGTTAATATCTAAACACTATACACCTTAAAGCTAATGGAAATACTTTTTAACCTATAGAAAAAAGACCCCGCAGGTGTTGGTTAAGAATGGAATTACGTACCACTTTAGATAATCATAGGCTAGATTTGCTATTAACATTGGCTGGGAAAGTTGAATGGTAGAGCGGGGACTTATACCTCTCTAGACGTAAAGTTCAGGAGAAGCGGAAGAAGCGTATTAATTCGATCCACTACTCTTCTACTACAAATACCATGAAAGAAGGAAATAAAGGGAGTTAAATGGTTGCTGAACAATGAAGGCACAGAGTCACACATGAGAGGAGGCGGGGCACAGAAGGAATTCTATGACGAGCGAATAAAGCGCGTGGATGAGGTCTCTTATATGTTTATGTATCTGTATCGCGACCGGTGCTATCCACAGTGAATTACACCAAAGAAAATAAAAGCAGCAGAATTACTGCCTACTCACGCTCCTCCTACTCATCCCCCGATTCTGCATCTCATAGCTCTCCCCAGCCTCGAACCTTCCACTCCTCCCCTCCGCCCTCCAACTCTCCCTCCTCTTCATGCCCTCCCCCCTCTCAGCTTTCCCCTCGTCGCTGTTCTCCCCTTCTGCATCTCCACCACCAACAAGCACTCCCTCCCCACTACTTCCCCCAGAATTTCCTTCCTCACCCGCCATCGTCAAATCCTCCACACTCTCTCCGAAGTTCCCTCCCACACTGACCATTGTAAACGGACTCGCAGTCGGCGCATCCAACAACCTAAGCTCGTCCTCAGAAAACCACCTCGGCAGCAAAAACGTCCGCACCGGAACTAGCAGCAAAATGATAATCGGAAACCCCACGGCGGCAATAGTCTGCGTGATCGCAAACGTAGCACCGAAGCCAATTAGCTGAATAGCGACAAAGACCCAGATGGCAAGGCGCCGGCGGATTCTCTTGAGGGGTTCCGAGGCCGGGGTATGGGTCTTGTCTTTGCAGAGGAAGAGGATTTTAAGGGTAATACCATTGCCTTCGAGGGCCTGTACACCCATTACGAAAAACAGACCGGCCAGTACACCCTGTGGGATCAAATGCAGCACTACGAGTAACGGCCCCGTCATGGTTCCCAGCGTTAGAAGCCCCTGCGCCAGATTCGAGACGCGCTGTTCCACGACGTGGTCGGTTTTGGTGATGACGTGGCCTTTGTTGGCGCCGTCTTCGTTGGGGTCTGCGACTACGCGCGTGACGCACAGGGAGGACGTGTGGAAGGGTGCTTGCGGGATGAGACCGTTGGGGAAGGGGATTCCGAGGAGGCCTGCTACGCCGGTTGTGAGGCCTAGTAGGAAGAGGTCCCAGTGGAAACCGGCGGGTTTGCGGAGGGGGAATTCCGTGCCTTGGGCTATGAGGGATGATACTATTTCTTGTTAGGATTTTGTCATAAAATTGAAGGGGAAATAAAGAGGAAGAATACCGTTGTGGTCAAAGTAGAAGAGAATGGTTAGTAAAATGGCAAATGGGATAGCAATGAAAACATCAGAAACCCTAATATCCCAAAAATGCACAAACCACCCCCTATCCGTCGTCGGGAAAAAAGCTTTACCCGTCGGCAGCGTACTGAGACTAACATCCCTCATCTTCCCAATATGCACGAATCCCGTAAAGAACACCACTGTCAGGGGCGTGCCATAATCCTTAACAAACACTCTGATATAATGCTGAAACAAAGAGCCTCCGCCGACGACCCCACACAAGTAGCCGACTACGAGGACTAGAAGCGCGATGGCGATGGAGAGGTAGAAGGGTTCCGAGGAGCCTTGCCGGGTGAGCACTTGGATGCCTTTTTGCAGGTAGATGAAGGCGACGTAGAAGCCGAAGATGTCGCAGGAGAAACGTGTTACGTATTTTAGGGCGTTGCAGGAGTTGGTTATGGCGAGGATCCAATGCATTACTAGGGACCATCTGCGTTTTCATTAGATCTTTGGCATTAATACCCTCATATCAGTCACATGATGATGGGGTGAAGGGATTGTAGGACTTACAGGCCGATTAATGCCATGAACGCAAAATAATTCGTCCCAGTTGGCGTCATGATATCGTATACCGTACTTTCATCACACCAGCCATCAGCCCTCGATCTTCTCCCTCTCTTATTCCCTCTGGGTATCACACCATATGATATGATATACTCACTAATTAAAAACAGTAATTGGTCCCGTAACCCCAACAATAACCAACGGCTGCGCAGCAAAGATCGAAAACACCACACTCCCCAGGACAGAAGCAAGCAGCACTTCATTAACACCATAACTCATATTCGTCTTTGTAAACCTATTTATCAATTAACACCTCTCCCAGCTAATGAATAAACACCTCATCTCAGGAAACAAACTTACATATCCAGCGAAAATGCCAACGCAGGTAAAATACTAAAATCCATCCATCCCCTCATTAGCTTGCTTGCTCACTCAACTTTCCACTTCCACTTTCCAATTACTCCATCTCCTAGAAACCAAACTGAGATAAACAAAAATGTACCGCAACAGCACCACAAGAGAGAAGGAGATTCCATAAACATACTTGGCGAAATACATATACACCGTAGCAGGCACCACCCGATAATCCCACGCATCTAACCAATCACTCCCATAGTACGGCGCTCTTCTCCTCACATCATGGACCATGCCGCGAAAAAAACGTATCTTCCACCATTTCGCTACATGTCTACTGGAGCTCCGTGCAGCGCTTTCCCTTGTGGCTTCCTGCTGGAGATCATTTGGGTCGGACGACGATGATGGGAATGGGGACGGGGAGGGGGAGAGGAGGTTAAATCTCGAACGCCAGGTCTTACGCGCATGATGTTGCGTGTTTGTTGCCTGTGATTGAGATTGGGAATGGGAGTGGGGGAGAGAGGAGGTGGGCAAGGTGTAGGTATGCGCTGTGCTGGCCTGGGTAGCCATTCTACCTATCTCGACTTATTATAGCTGGGAGTGGGAAATGAGAGAGTCCAATTGAGACATTATAGTATAAGTGAAAGAAGAGGCCTGTCGTTGAAGAGAGCGTTTGGAGGTAGGGGGCAATAATTATATGCACTTGAGGTGCTAGCTATTGTGGGGTAGCTTTCCGCAGAGTCAGTGCAGACAGCTTCAAAAGTGGAGATGGCGTTGGTGGGGTAGGTTCAGCCAATGAGAGTTCCCCAACTTTACGGAGGATAGGGCATTTTTGCTGTGATACTGCAGAATGCATCAGGTAGAGACGTGGTTGTTTGTTAATGGCATGTTTTAATACATATGGAGCATATTAAACATGGTCAAGTTCTGATATGTGAGAAATATTAGGTCGAATATATTAATAAATCATAAATCTTCGTGTTGCTTCTACCTAGGTAGGGTATCATATCTCTGAATACATCGTGAGTGAAATCAACGTCGTAAAGCATAATTCTATCATCAATCATTAACCTCTCTCAGCAGCAAGTACAGCTCGCCTTGTAGCATCTTCCTCGACCCATTTCCCAATCCTCGCACCCACATCCCCGACTAAACTCTCATATTGTGGGCCGGGAAAAAATAGGCCGCAATGCGCTCCGACTTCATCAACGCCTTCCATGTACACTCGGATCCAGCACTTGTCTCTCTTGCCACCATACTCTGGAGGCAGCATGCAGAATTTCTTGTCTCGTTTGGGCTTGTCATCTCTGACGATCGAGGAGGTCACAGAGGCTTGTCTTTCCTTTTCCTTCGGCGGCGCAGGATTAATCGTAGCCCGACGCTTCTCTTCTTCTTTCTCTTCCTTCAATCGCTGTTTATCTTCCGCCTTCAGTTCCTTCTCTCGGTCCTGTCGGGCTTTCTTCTCTCGCTTCTCAACCAACTTCTTTCTGTCCTTGATGGCGCTTTCTCGATCTTTCACAGCTTGTTGGTAGACTTTCATGATGCGCTTTTGTTCCTTCTCGGCGATCTTCCGGGAGTCTTTGTCAGTATATAGGCTGAGATCAATCGCCTCTGGCTCTGTAGGTGCCGGTGGAATTGGGGGAAGCGATGGTTCGGTTACACTGGGCTTGATTTCTTGAGCTGGTGTTTCTGATGCCCCCGTTTCCGTGGTAGTCAGTGGCTCGGGGAACTCATCGTCCTCCATGGGCATGGAATCAATATGCATCATCTCTGGAGGTTCTTGAAAGTCATCCTGGACACCGGAACTTTTACCAAGATTTTCCATTTGTGCCTCCACTGAGGATGTTTCTTTTGTGTCTAGCTGTTTCGGTGTGACAGTACCATCCCCGTGTTTGTCCACAGAGATGGTTGAAGTGCTAGCAGCGCCTAGGCTGATGTCCTGCATCTCAGATTCGATAGGTTTCATATTCCCGTCTTCACCTATCATCTGCCCAGGTGGAATCTTCGGCTCCTTGGGCCTACCAGTACTAGCTGTGTAATAATTTGTAAATCGAATCCGCCTTACTGGAGGCTGATAGCCAGACCCGCCTCGCCTCGCTAGATCATCAACATCTTCCAATGCACGAAGCCTATCATAACGATTCTTCAAGCCTGGATAATCTGCCATGGCACCGCCGAATTCCAAATGTGACATGAAATATGATTTCGTTGCCGAAGTGAGGCCATCGGAGTGTTTGTTAACAAAATGAAGCAGGTTGGACCATCCCTTCCGTTCTGGTAATCGAACATCATTTGGGAATGGAGGATTGAAGAAAGGATCATTTGGTGGTGGGGTAGCCAAGGGCGATGTGATGGTTTGAACTAGACTAATCTGAGAGGTGGAATCAGAGTCAATTACTGAGGGAGTATAGCTAGGAGATGATCCAGATGCAGTAGGCGAAGTAGCTCCACTGGTTGATGACTGACTAGGCCGTTGCCCGGGAGGAGGGTCTGCGGGACGGAACAAACTTCCAATGCCACTGACTATGACCCCAGGATGCATTCCCAAGAAGGGCGTATCAAAGTTGATTGTACCCAGTATCCTGTGCCGAAAGGGCTTCCCTGTAGCAACAGATTGTGGTTCTTGGAGCGCCACTTCTGCAGAGAGAATTCCTCCCATACTGTGACCAAGCAAGACGACATCTGTGTAATGATTCTCATTTGGCTCCAACCTTGAATATTCATGAGCTAGATGTGTTGAAAAGGAAGAAAGAGTTGGGCATACCAAGTACTGAAGTCATCTCTAGCAAATTCAATCGCCTTCCTCGACTTGTATCTTGGGTATATTTTGGTATGTACAACGTGAGTCTCTTCAAGTGTGATGGAGAGCAGATTGTGAACGTGTGCTGGGAAGCTTTGAAAACTAGTTTCGTTGCCCATAAACCCATGGATGTATACGAGGAGCAAAGTCCGTCGACCATCCCGACCGGACTCGGAGGGCACCAGGGAGTGTGTTGAGGAGGATCTTGGATCATTGGAATGCCATTGCTCAGAGATCATTTCGGTTCTCTTTGCATCGTCGGCTGCACTGTATGCAGGAGGAGCAGAAGCAGGTATCGAGCCCATTCGAGGCGGTAGTGGGGGTGGTCTTCCTCGACGTTCGGGGGCATATTGGGCTTTCTCAGATAGCTGCGCAGGCGTTGCAGCGCTTGCAAGAGGGGGAGGCGGCGGATAAGCGGTGTTACCTCGACGCTTCTCATCAAGCTGTGCAGGTGTGGCCATCTCGTGGGAGAGATACTTCTGACTGTTTGCCTTCTCTGCGAGTTGTGCAGGAGTTGCCGAATGCTCAACAGAATATGTTGGCGCTGCAGGCCGAATCTTCTCGTCCATTTGGCTTTGCGTTGCCATGACTGTTGAAGTTGTTCCGCTTGGCAATGATTCACAGATCACCTCTTCCGTTGTTTTGTTTCGTACATCATGTTTGGAGTTGAGGCGATCGATCTATTGAGATGGGGTTTATCATTATTGCGGGGTCTGTTATCATCATGCATCAGTCTATGTCACATGCTTGAGTATACTGTAGACCCTGTATAGTAAGTAGTCATTTAGCCAAATTACCTTACGACTCGTCGACTACGAAGGTACTGGTTTTGCTGGCGCTTGATTCCTTGTGGGATTAGACAATAAATGCCTTGGGATGGTTCAAGTTGGTGGGTGGTCCTGTCTCGGATGATGAGATGGAGCCGCCAAGAAAGAGGTTCCATGCCGGCGCTCAGACAAAACCTTGACGCGGTCTAGAAGTTTCAAAGGTTAGAAGAAAGAGGTCGTACCGGCATCAAGTTGGTACGGTAAAATTGTGGTTGTTTGTGAATATCCTCCGTAGATGCACCTAGGCAGTCTCCTTTCTCTTCATTAATTGTATAATTACCCAAGGTGCTCCGGTATACCGACTACCACTCGAACTGCCCCTTAGGACACAAAGAGGCACAAAGCCGTTGGCAACCATCGGGAAGGATTGAGAGCCCCATCAACCAAAATAACTCTGGGCCCACCGCACCACACCACACCCTCATCTTCTTTGTCCAACAACCAGGATTCCTGTGCGGCCTCAGGTATAAAATACAAAGTATGGTAGTATACTGTATCTGGTTGGCCCAAAACCCATGAGTTTTGACTGAAAAATCATCTCTCTTTTCCATAAGCAAAAGGGGCGGGGTAGAGAAGAAGAAGAAGAAGAAGAAGAAGATCTTCACTCTTCATTAGTTAGTCATCTCAATCATTGTTGCTTATCCTAGTCTATACTCGAGCTTTATTATATTACGCTTTATTACTGTACTCCGTACGGAGTAACCTATCCTTCCAGCAAGAGCCTCGAGCTAAGAAAACGGCTCCCCTGCCACAATCCTACTCGTAATAAGACGGATATATTTGTGATTGGTCAATGTCAAGATGGAATGCCCGACCCTTGAATGCGGGTCCCCCCCCCTCGTATTCTCATTCGCTCGGCGGCCACGTCTTAGTCCCCTTTAGTCCCATTTTAGTGCGATGCAAATTTCGCTTAGCTCAGGGACGCCAGAAGGGTACGAAAAGGTACGAGATTACCTACCCTACCGTCTTGATCTCGACCTTCCCACCCAAGCAAGTGCAAGTTCAACAACCTCTTGTCTCGTCTCGTTGTCGCCAGCGATGACCTGATGTCTTTGCAATCGCTTTTTGCGGAGTCAATTCTGCAAACACTGCTGTAGAGCAGCACAGCGTGGCCGCCGCCATGCGCGACGACGTTGAATCGCCTGAAAAGCCGCCATTCATTTCGGCCAGGCACCACGAAGCTCATCGCGAGCAACACCAACACGAACACGATCACCGACATCTTCACCACAACCACAAAGCACACGCGCGGCAGGTAGACACATCCGTTGTCGTTGTTCCGTCAGTCGTTACCGAAGTCGTGGCCACAGTCTCTTATCTTCAGCAGATCGATGTCGACTCCCAAGGCAGTACCTTTTCGGTTCTGACGGTGCTGGCCAGTTCCGCGCCATCATTGACAGACTCTTCTTCAACATCACAGCCATCGACAACTCCAGGAAGCCCATCTTCGACCGGGTCTGCGTCTGGCGCTTCTTCGACCATTATCACACCACAGCTCCCTACGCAGTCACTCGTTTCTGCATCACAATCATTAAATTCCAGTTCAGCGACAACATCTCTGACTTCCACTCCTTCAGTGCAACTCACAAGTATTCCATCTCTCAGTGCTAGCTCTAATTCAACAACTTGTAAGCTCAGGGGGATCTGATGTGGTAGGCGAATTGAATACTAACAATCCTCAGTAATTTCAAGCTCCAGTAGCTTGTCTGCCGCCACTGTTTCCTCCATAAACTTTTCCAATTCCTCAAGCTCCTCCACGATATCTTCGACCGTATTCTCCTCGATCTCCTCGGTCTCATCCGGCTCACTATCATCGCTCACATATGTCTCATCATCAAGTTCAGCGTCAAGTTTGAGCTCGACTTCTGGTTCGACATCTAAGTCGACTTCATCATCTAGTGAATGGTCCTCTGCTACCTCCTCGACTTCGTCTCGATATTCACCTAGTTCTTCATCATACCAATCGACCTCGACGGGTACTGGCGGTATTGGTGCTGGAGGAACAAGCGCAACTTCTGGAGGGACCCCGTCCAGTACTGCAGCTTCTGGAACTTCTTCTGGATCGAAATCCGTCACCCCTAAGGTTCTGGGAGGCGTCCTAGGCGGTCTTGCGGGTCTGGCTTTGATTGGGCTTCTCTTGCTCCTTCTGATAAAATGGTGGAAACGAAAACATTCGATGTTACCCTTGGGCAATGGGACTGAAGGTGCCGACCAAGTGCGTGAAGCACCCCCCGCTCCATCTGGGCCTCCTGGTGGAATGTCTCAGCGACGGTCTCTGGCTTTTGTAGTACCAGCTGCTCTGGCCACTCTAACTGGAAAGAACAAGAGGGCATCTCAGAAGACAGTAGGAACAACTGCAACAGCATCATCAACAGCGGGAAGTGAACGAGGGTTCTATCGGGTATCAGGAAGAAAGCTACCATCAGTACTCCAGACAGGTGGTGATGGGTATGGAGGAGGTGTGCATGACAATTTTCCTAGTGGATCATCATTCTATCGCGATTCGACGGGCTTTTATGGTGGTCCCGGCAGTCCACCCCCTGTCTCATCGCCTGTCATGCCGCCACGAGACAGTGGAGTTCCAGTTATGCGACCAAGTCCAGCGAGGACGCCTGTGACAGAGCATGGACCTTTTGGACCTTTTGGACGCGGGAATACACCACCTCCTCCTTTAACGCCTCCTAGACGGCCTGACCAACTAGGTCGGTCTCATCCATCTCAAGATGGATCTCATGGGTCGAGATTTACCGAAGAGGTCTGAGCGGAGGTGGGATAAGACTTGTTTGTCCCTCGATCCAGGGATTTTCAATTATCGACGACTACGAATCTACTTTCAATTCCCTGCAGATAATGGACGAAATCTTCTCGAGCAATTATGCGAGCACGCACTTGCCCTCTTGGCCGCCTGGCGGAATGGATACCATTGCAGTTTTCTATTTAATTGGCGTTCTTTGTTCCTGATGTAATTAACGGGTGCGATACCAGGCAATGCTAGATGAGATGTTCATCTCATTTGTTGCTACGGCTGATTGGCGTACCAGCGGAGCGAAGTCCTTCTGGTTTACAAAAGGATATTTTAAGGGAAGGGCTTGCATTTAGGCAAGCTTCTCTAGTCATCTTGGGTAGAGAGAGAGACAGAGAAGGAGAAGAAGGAGAAGAAGAAAGGGGCTAAACCTAATATTCCATCTCGGTCTGCGCCACCCTTGTATCATATTATACGCAAGATCAGGTGGATTTGTAGTAATTGTGTGGAAGCGAAAAAATATAATGCCCGAATCAAAATCCGAGTCGGTGCAATGATGAGAAGAAATAGTGACAGTCAATGAACCATTCCATTGCACCGGTATTGATAGAAACAAGCAAGTAAACTTACTAAGCTGTACCTTAGCTTACTGTACTGTACAGTATCCGAGTTCATCGCTGATACAGTATGAATCATACGATACCTTGCGTGCAAAAAGACCATGCAGCTAGGTAGATCAGGTATACCTACATACCTGCACATGTGGCTGAGTAAGCGTACTTGAGAGTAGGTACCTAGGTATTTCTGGTATTTGTCACAAGGCAGGTAGGTAGGCGCTTTGGCGGTCTTGCGAATGGCTTCATGGAAGTGAAGGGAAGGAAGGCTGTGTGCGAGTTTCATGATTGTATGAGAATCCGAGATGTCTGTGTACAGTAAGCAGGGGGAGGTGGGGTGGGGCAGATGTAACGGCACTTTTAGACTTAGGGGGAGGGGGAAAATGTGTATTGGTGGGGTACGTAGGGTAGGTATGTACTTCGTATATACTTTATTAAATAGTAGCTGTTGAAGAGAATCATAATTGGTTTACTTGTGGGTGAGTTTATTTAATAAATGATCTGGACCTGGACTTTGAAGACTTCAGCTGGGTGAAAGAAGACTAGACTTGGGTGAGTGAGGTCAGAGAGGTCCACGTGTTGTCACAGAAGTGCAGATCTCTGTTTGTGTGTGGATCTGATCTGATGATGACACGGGGGCGCAGTACCCTGTACATATTCCCGCTCTTGCTCTATAAGCAATCGGATCGCATGCTGAGAATTGTAGTCTAGGCGTAGGTAACACAACCGCTGCCCAGGAGAGCAATGGACAATTCGAGGCAAGTTTATTAAGTACCTAGTATTAGTACTATACGTTTTTTGTAGAGGTAAAATTCAGAATTACCTTTCTCTATCTCACCTGTTGATATTCGTTCTACTCGCACATACCGAGACCGAAACCCCCCCCCCCCCCCCCGCATTAATATCCTTCGTCAACAACAAAGAGCGACCAACTCCATCTCCGTACCGGTTTTGGAACTCCCTTTCTCATCCTGGTCATTATTGCAGCTGCAGTGAAAAAGTGCAATGCAGCGCAGCGGGAGTTAAGACAACGTCCGATCCCGAAAACGAATACTTGGGTCCGTCCACCGAGAACGGTGCAACGGCGACTTCTCCATTTCAAACTCCGCTTCAAATCCAAGTCCTCCCCGCGCAACCTTAATTCTGGTCATGTCCCATTCACAATCTCCTCCCATGATGGACTCGCTGCAGCGCGACGGTCTGCCAATGCCGATGCAGCACGATAACAGCAACGGCTACCAGATGTCCCAAATCCCGGTGCCGCCGTTGATGAACCCCCCGCCTCAGATCTTCGGCTCATACAGCGCAGACGGACTACCGATGCCCTCCAACATGGTCGACTTGTCGCAACCGCTTTTTGGAGATGGAACACTGTTGGATGAGAGTAATGAGGCCAAGAGGAGGAGAATTGCAAGGGTAGGGATATATATATGCGATTGCTGCGCGTGGGATGTACTGGATTGTACTGACGTGCTGCTTTTTAGGCTTGCGATATGTGTAGGAAAAAGAAGATCAAGTGCGATGGAAAGATGCCCGCGTGTACGCATTGTATTAATTATAAAACGGAATGTGTATTCACACAAGTTGAGAAGAAGAGGAATCCACCAAAGGGGTACGCCGCTTTATCCCGTCGTTGTAGAGTATATGCTGATGTGAGCATAGGGCCAAATATATTGAGGGTCTCGAGAATAGATTAGGGAGGATGGAAAGCTTGCTGAGACTTTCTGGTGAGTCTATTACCAACTTACTACCCAGGTTTAAACACAAAGTTCTATTATTAATCAAACTTTTAGGTTTATTAAAAGAAGATGACAATGGACGAACGGACTTGGGGACATTAGAGAAACGTCTTGCAGAGACGCAGCAGGCGCAGAGGGATTCACTGGCGCCAACATCGGGTCCGACGTCTCCCCGTTCTCAAAGCTCGCCGAAAGATTTAAACGACTCTACACCTCATAGTCAAACACCTCACAGTCACATTGCATCTCCAGAGCCAGGACCAAGAGAACCACCAAAGCAAACTGGAAATAGCGAAAAGGAAAAGCGCTCTAGCACATCAGACGAAAAGGAAAAGCAAAAGCAAAAGCAGCCTGAAGTAGAGGAACTTTCGGACATGATGTGCTCATTAGTCACGAATAATTGCGGTGAAACACGGTATATTGGTATGGACCCCCAGGTTCAAGAATGTTGCAGGTTATACTGATTCTGTAATAGGTTCTTCTTCTGGATTCTCTATTTTCTCGCCAAAAGGGGTTCAATGGGTTGCTGATAAGACCGGCGATTCCTCTTTCCAAACAATGATATGCGAGGCTTCGGTAGACGAAAACAAGATGATGTATTGGAAGCCAGAGATATTCGGTGACCTATTCCAACGACGAATATACAGACAACTTCCACCCAGGAACGAATGTATATCCCTGATGAAGGATTTCTTCGAGAATTTTAACTGCATGTTTCCGCTTTTCCACCAACCTACTTTTATGCATTTAGTCGATCGGCAATATTCTCGAGATCCGTATGAAGGTTCTGGGTGGTGGGCTAGTCTGAACGTTGCTCTGGCTATAGCTCACCGACTTCGAGTTATGAGTAATCTCGTTCCACAAGAAGAAGATGAGAAAGCTTGCGGATATTTGAAGAATGCATTAGCAGTTTTCACAGAGTTGACGATGCGCAATACGGATCTTCTCAGTGTACAAGCTCTTCTTGGAATGGCTCTATTCTTACAAGGAACCCCGAACCCCCAACCTACTTTCTTCCTGGTCGCAGCAGCTATTCGATTATCTCATAGCATTGGCTTGCACAAGCGAGGATCAGGCTTTAATCTTAACCCTGTTGAGATCGAGCAGAGGAAACGTGTATTCTGGATTGCGTATATTGTAGACAAGGACATCTGTTTGAGATCAGGACGACCTCCGGCGCAAGACGACGACGATATGAATGTTGAGCTACCGAGCGCGGACCCCGAGGATAACATCGGCAATATACCCCTGGCTGATGGAAAGGGCAAGCTGAACCTATTCCGCCTAATGGCTGAGTTTGCTACGATCGAAAGTAAAGTGTACAACCAACTATACTCCACGAAAGCTGCCAAGCAATCCGACGGTGAACTACTTAATACTATCGGGGTACTTGATCAACAACTAGAGGAATGGAAGGATAGCATACCTATTGATTTCCGCCCTGAGCATGAGATCAAGGCCTCGCATACACCATTGATTCTCCACGTTGTAGTCCTTCACTTCGCTTACTACAATTGCCTCACAACCATCCACCGCATGTCGATACATCATGGATATTGGACCAGTCGACTGTCGAATTACGCCATCCAAGGACTCAATGCCAGGCCTTTGAATCCCCGTGTCTTTTCGTCTGCTGCATTGTGTGTATCGGCAGCTCGAGCGTCAATACATTTGATCAAATACGTTCCGCAAGGAGACTTTCAATGTGTTTGGTAGGTTTTACTGTACGACCAAATTCTCCACTGCTAACAATATATAGGCTCATTCTATATTTCCCTGTATCAGCTCTTGTAACATTATTTGGAAACATATTGCAAAATCCGCAAGATCCTCGAGCCCGGTCCGATGTGCGCTTAATGAATGTCGTGGTCAACTTTTTATCGATGTTGAGCACAGAAGAGGAGAATGGAGGGGTGAAGCGAATGCTGGGTGTCTGTTCCGAATTCGAGAGAATTGCTAAGGTTGTGCTGGACAAGGCTGAAAAGGATAGCTCTTCGAGAAGAAAACGGAAGAGCCATGAGGACCATGCATCGAAAAAGCAAGGCGGCTTGTCTCATGGAGTACAACCCATGACGAGCACCACACAACCACCAAATATCGCCGGAGTATTCTCGCCACCTACAGTCAACCAAAACGTACAACAAAATGGTTTTGGTTCTCCAAACCACAGTATGGGTAATCAAGGCTCTCCTGGTTCGAACTGGCAACCGGATTTTGGCACCGGCAACGGCACGGATTACAGCACTCCAGCGAATTTCTCGGAGATGGGATTCTCTAACGGAGATATGAACTCGCCTCTTAGCATGAATTCGTTCCAACAACCCTACGTACCGCAAGATTTATGGCAAATGCCAATGAGTCTGGAATGGGACTGGGCCGGTATGACCGGCGGCACATATCCCTCTTTTGAGAACGGAGTTCTAGGCGGAGGTAACTCGCAGAACGGCAATGACCCTCTACAAAATCACATGTAATGGAATTGAAGAGCATGGATCACGATTAATTGGTAAAGGATTATGGCCTAGAATTGGTTGGAGTTTATATATGGAAGGGATGAAATACATTTGAGGCGCTTGGTTATGGGGGCGTTTTGATACACTACGGCCATGGTTTGGGGATATGATATCTCTTCTCAATATGGAACACGGATTGCACGCGTCTGGCATGGCCTTCAATGTATTAAAGATTTAAAGATGATTGATAATAATATGACGATAAGAATAAAACATTGCACAAAATAAAAACAGGAGACCTTCGGAACTTGAGAGCATGGTGTGCACGTGATAGCGTTGATTCGGCCGGGATGTCACTAGAGCGATTTGTACAGTAATCCATGACAACTTCAGTTGCGAGATCTTTTTGCCATCAGAGCCACCCAACCACAACACCAATGCCAATGAGATAGCAGAGCGACCTAATCACGAACCGGTGATACTCTTTCTCCTTACCCCCCTTCCCCCCCCAACTCTCTAGCCAGACATGAGCTCGATATTACGGCAATCGAGCAGCTCTCTTGCTAGATTATCCCGCTCTTCCCTTCTTCAATCCGCCGTCCGGCGCACTACTTCTTCGCGCATAATAGTCCAGCAAGCTCGAACCTACGCAAGCAATCCGCCGCCGAAGAACACAGGACCTAAGAAAAGTGTGAAGGACGATAGTACGAAACCTGGTTTTACGGCTAAGCCTGCACCGGGCACGGAAAACCTCTATAAAGATGGCCAATCGCCTCTCGAGACCCCAGGGGCCGAGAAACCGCTGGAGGAGGGCATGACGCGTTTGAGTGATGAGGACTTGAAGGCATTCGAGGAAGAGCTCAAGACGATAAAGAAGGGGCTGTCCAAGGACCAGGTGGCGATGGTTGAGAAGGCGCTGCAGAACATGAAGAAAGATGGTATTCCAACAGATCTCAAAGAGCTTATTGATGAGACGAGGGGGAAGTCAATGACGCTTGCGTCTGCTGCGAAGTTAGTCCGAGTAGTCAACAACATAACGCGGAGGCAGCTGGACAAGGAGGCAACGGGCAAGTCAGATTCTAGCGAGGGAAAGACTTCGAGTGGAAGTGGGGGAAGCGGTGGCGGGCAAAAGAAGAATGATGGAAAGGGCTTTGGTGGTACGCCGGGATTCAAGCCAGGAGAGATAAAGTGGGATACCGGCACGTTCCTGGCATCGGCTTTCTTCTCGTATCTGGTATACCGCATGGTTATGCCCGGCGAAAACGGGCGTGATATCACGTTTCAGGAATTCAGAAGCACTTTCTTGGATAAGGGGCTGGTAGAGAAACTTACGGTCATCAACCAGGATCGGGTACGTGTTGACCTACACCGTGACGCGGTTCTGAGCATGTACCCCGAATCGCCAGCTGCGAATGCCAACTTCCATTACTACTTCACGATTGGATCGGTGGATGCGTTTGAGAACAGGTTGGATGCTGCACAGAGCGAACTGGGTATCCCAGCCTCTGAGAGGATTCCGGTTAAATATACACAAGATACAAATGGCTGGGCTATGATTTATAGCTTTGGTCCAACACTTCTATTCATTGGTGCCATATACTGGATGTCGAGGAAGGCTGGTTCATCAGGTGGCGGTGCCAATAGCATGTTTGGCATTGGGAAGAGTCGCGCCAAGCAGTTCAACCATGAGAGAGACATCAAGGTCACCTTTAAGGATGTTGCGGGTATGGACGAGGCCAAAGCGGAGATTATGGAATTTGTTGCTTTCTTGAAGACACCTGAGCAGTTCCAGAGACTTGGTGCTAAGATCCCCAGAGGCGCTATCCTTTCTGGGCCTCCTGGTACAGGTAAGACTCTTCTGGCTAAGGCTACTGCTGGAGAGTCTGGAGTACCATTCTTCAGCGTGTCTGGTTCTGAGTTTGTGGAGATGTTTGTTGGTGTTGGTGCGTCGAGAGTCAGAGATCTTTTCGCTATGGCAAGAAAGGATACACCTTGTATCATTTTCATCGACGAAATCGATGCAATTGGCAAGTCTCGTGCAAAGGCTGGTTCATTTGGTGGCGGAAATGACGAGCGTGAAGCTACCCTCAACCAGATCCTAACTGAGATGGATGGTTTCAATACTCAAGAACAGGTCGTCGTTCTTGCCGGTACTAACAGACCTGATGTCCTTGACAAAGCATTGATGCGTCCCGGACGTTTTGATAGACATATTTCCATCGATCGACCGACTATGGATGGCCGGAAGCAGATCTTCTTGGTTCACTTGGGCCACATTGTCACGCATGAGAATCTGGAATACTTGACTGGTCGACTGTCAGCTCTTACTCCCGGATTTTCCGGTGCTGATATTGCCAACTGTTGTAACGAGGCTGCTTTGATAGGTATATAATACACACCCCTTATTCCAACTTCTACTAACAAAAACCCAGCTGCTCGAACAAGCGCCAAATCCGTAGCTATGATCCACTTCGAACAAGCCATCGAGCGTGTAATCGGCGGCTTAGAAAAGAAATCCCTCGTCCTCTCACCCGAAGAAAAGAAAACCGTTGCCTACCATGAAGCGGGCCATGCCATCTGCGGCTGGTACTTCAAATACGCCGACCCACTTCTCAAAGTATCCATTATCCCCCGCGGTAACGGTGCTCTCGGTTACGCCCAGTACCTCCCCGCAGCAGACACATACCTCATGAACGTCAACCAGCTCATGGACCGCATGGCCATGACGCTCGGTGGGCGTGTATCCGAGGAAATCCACTTTGACACCGTAACATCTGGCGCGTCTGACGATTTCAACAAAGTAACACGCATGGCAACAGCCATGGTCACGAAATGGGGCATGTCGAAGAAACTTGGCCCCCTGCACTTCGAAGACGACGAAAACAAGCTGCACAAACCATTCGCGGAAGCTACGGCCCAGACCATCGATTCGGAAGTCCGCCGTATCGTCGACGAGGCGTACATGCAGTGCAAAGACCTACTTGTCGAGAAGAAATCAGAGATTGGCATTGTCGCGGAAGAGTTGCTAACTAAGGAGGTGCTGAGCAGAGATGATATGGTGCGCTTACTGGGCAAGAGACCGTTTGATGAGAATAAGGATTTTGTAAAGTATTTCGGGGGCGGAGATCCCAAGAAGAGCGCCCCGCCACCTTTCCCGACGGAAAGTACGGATAGTCCGCCTGAGAATCCTAGTCCAGTTATTTGAGGCAAGAATAACATATGGGGATCTTGGAGAGAGGGAAGAGACAAGAGGGAGGGGGGAAGGGAAGCAGTGTTGATAAGGGAGTTAGGGGAGATGGGCGACACAGCGTCCTTTTGTACAGAAGTAAGGAAAGAGAAAGAAGATGATGCATTTCGATGGCGTACGTGTAACATGGGGCTTGCCTTGCAAAGACAGAAAGAAAGAACGAACAAACGAAAAATATATACTTCACTCCTCATTCTAGGATTCTTTCCTTTTTCTTTGTCATGTGTATGCTTATGGTTGTATGTAGTTGTGGTTAGTTGTATGAATAATTGAATATCTATATATCTATATATCTATATACTAAATTAATTCATCTAAGTCTGCTTGCTTGTTTGTGGGGTGAGGTTATGATGTAGTGGAATGCTCTAGATCTTTCCTGTGGGACTATCCTAGCCTAGGATATTCGGGCTTGATTAGGTAGTTAGTAAGTCAGTAAGTTGCTTCTGAGGTTTTCAGGTATAAATCCCTGCCTACCTATTTATCTTCGATCTTTAGATACAGGAAAAGTTGATAATCTCTTGGGACCTATCTTCTGGACGTGCAGTTCGAGCTGCTGTGTTGTTGGCTGGCTTGCGTTGTATGTGCGGGTGGATGAAGTTGATGGTGATAGTGATAGTGATTTTAAGCTTGGGATAGGTGGGAGGATTATGGATGAATAAATGAATGAATGAAGCGGTTTTATAACAGCATGTTATTTCTTGACAGCAAATGTTATGAGTATGCGATGAAGAACACATCGGTGCGCAATCTCTGGTCTAAGACAAGGTCAGCAGTAACGCCTTTCTCGTGCATTCTTAAGTAGTAGTAGTGTAGCTTATTATCTGTTTTCGCTGGCATAAACCTCCATCTCCTACGTACTCTCTTTGTTGTTATGTTTTGCTGGTTTGGGGTTGCTATGGTAGTGGATGGGTTGTATATATATATAAATTAACGTCTTTACACTTTCCCTTTTTCTGCAGTGGGAGTATACAGCATAGCTGATAATATTCATTCATTTATCAACATATCGATTCAATTGTTCTATAAAGTATATATACACTCGCACTATGGAGAATATCACAAGTAAGCACTAATAATGAACACCAGCGAAGGAACTAAGCTCTCTCTTGCTATAGTTAGCAAGAAAGTCTACTTTAACATTCCCGGTCTATATCATTTTACTAACTTGTTTGATTCTGATTTGAGTTGTAAATAAACTTCTTCTCTTTCATTTTTCTCGGCAGGTGAATTAATACATTTCTTGACAGCAGCTTTTTCCTTGACCGTAAAGTAAGTCAAGTCGCTGAAGTATACTTGAGCTCCGATGAAAGTGGACGAGAAGGGGGAGAGGTTGAAAATGTGGAGTACATGAAGTGTGTAGAGGTGTATTAATGGGCAGCATAATTGCTTCTCCTGACGTCTTCTTGGTGGAAGGAAAAGAGATGTTGGTGCGCATAGAGGTATGCTTGAGCTTGTAGTCAAATTGCATATGTGGGCTTGATCTGGGTGTATATAAATGGATTGCATTTCACTACATGTGAGTTTGCGGGTCGGAGATACTTGCTATATATTTCATCGGAGTTATCCTTTCCTTTTTCAGCACTTTTTCCTAGCTCTTAGTTTCTAAATTAATGATCTATATATATGTTCCATGTCCTCAACTTGGTTCATTCTTCATGGCATACAGAGAACATATGCGACAGGTCAGTATTATCTGCAGAGCAGATAATACGCTGCTCTAAACAGAAACGTAGTCTGTTATTTTGCTTTATATAACCTCCCTATATTTCTGGAGAAGGTTAGAGGCGAAAGAGAATATAGAAATGAACGGGTTTTAGGGGTTTTAAGTGACCGTGAAAGATCTTGTCAGCAAAGTATCCACTAATGTTCTCTATCACCATTTTGCTAACAGCCTAGGTGTTTTAAGGAGGTGAAGTTTCCTACGCTGATTAGTGCTTACCGCATAAGCGACGAGCAGTGAGATACTCTTCAAGCACAATTACTAAAGCAGTCTCTCGTCGGCGACACTTTCGCTTAAACTCTTGAAGTTGCAGGCAAAGGTAGTCATATACTTTTAGATGCAAAGCTGGCTCTTCTTTGGCAGAGGAATGAATAAGCAAGAGATTCATTTGCTACTTTTACTACCCTTAAGGCTGTGTCTCCCGGGTTCCAGGTGAACCAGTGGTACTAAAAGTTACGCCAATGTCGGAATCGACTCCTACTCTCCTTTAAACCCAACTTGCAGTTCTCACGGAAATTATATATAAGAATCCATATTGTTTCTTTCACACTTTTATTTTCCGCTTCTGGTCCCTGGAAGGAATATTGGACTATTAGGCTGTATGAAGCAGAATGAAACCTATTTGTTATCGGTTGCTGCAACTTGCAGTTACTAGCTATAGAGCAGCGAGATAGATGTGTCTAAGACTCTAAATGAAATTGCTAAAACTCAAAAGGCAAAGCCTGGTATTTACTATAACATAATAGCAAAATCGTAGACCAAGAAGCTTGGGAATGATTAGAGGTATGTAAGGAAATGTGGAGCATTAAAGAGGTATCAGTCATCTTGAGCCCAGATGATCTAGTATACATAAAACACATTTCTAAATCTATCGTCTATATCTCCCCGTCTAAATATAAAACAGCTTTGGTACATTCTATTCTATTCAAAACACCATGGTATCAGCACCACTCAATTCGCCTCTTTTCCAAAAGATTTCCAGACAGATTTCCTAGCAGCAAGGTAGGTGCGACTTTCGATGGCCTTCTTGATGCCATAGAAGCCATTGAACGGCCATTTCGTGTGGTAGAACCATCCATTTTCCTTCTCGGCTTTCTTCTCGGCCTCAACGTCTACCTTGACTTTCTCGTACACACTCGGCAAGGACGTTGCGTTGTACTTAACTCGCAGCTTCTCATACCAGGGCCGGTCGAATTGCTCCCAGAATTCTTCTTCAGTGTAGTATGTATGTGCATAAAGCCACTTCATCCCGCCAAGCTCCTTCAGCTTCCGCTCCAGATCTCGATTCTTTCTTACAAACTCTTCATGATTACTTGGCCCGAAGCCCCAGAGTCCGATATTAAGCATAGGCTGTAGTGTCTTGCCATCGGCTTCTGTCTTGTTGTAATGTGGGTGCATGGTGGGGTACGGACTTTGCTTCAGGGGACAAAGCCACAAGGGATAAATGCCAAAGGTTTCATCTGTATATTCAACGAATTGCTCCGCAGTAGAATATGGGAGAGCTAGATCTTGAACCACATATTTCTTTGACTCTCCACTAGCATGAAGAGCTGAGTAGAGCATTCTTGTGTGTAGAAAGTCGTCCAGGAACCAGCGGGTGAAGCGGTTGAAGGGGAACCTGAGATACTCGAATGCGGAATTTCCAACCCAGAAGCCACCCCTATCATAGCGAAAGAGATACTCAGCTAAGGGTACTGCTTCCGTAGTCGGCCCAGTACAATTCTTTTTGATTGCATCTTGAACATGCATGTAAAACCAGGGGTCGTGGGCTGCGCCGAACCGCTGAACAGAGAGCCCGTCTTTCTTCTCATCCGTCAGCCGACCTGTGACTATCGCACCATTTGTTTTGGAAAACATAATGCCATCAACGTAATCAAGCTCTGAATTTGCAGTAAATTCTTGCAACTTTTGTATCGCCTCAGACATGGAGTACACTGGATGATATGTTGTCTCGACATATTTTGCAGCTTTTTGAAGCCGTAGCTCAACCAGCGTCGTAACCCCGAATGTTCCTACAGCTCCCGCTGCGCCGTGAAATAGATCTGGTTTCTCCGTAGGCGAGGTTGTCACCACCTCACCGTTCGCAAGTACCATTTCCACATTGTTGATCGTTCGGTCGAAAAACCCATGCTTAAAAGAACTGCTTTCCCCTGATGTCCCTGAATACCCCCCTCCCACGGTTATCCCCGGGAATTCCATAACGACTGGTGGTACAAGGCCATGTTTTAACGTCGCTTCAACTAGCCGGTCCATTGGAACGTTCGGCTCCACGAGACATGTCTTTGCCTCGACGTCTACTTTCAAGACATTTGACAAGCTGCTTGTATCCACCAGATTCCGTTTCAGTGTTGACTGCCTTGTGCTATTCGTGGAACCATGATATATTCGGAATTTCTCCCCTTTTGCAAAGTATTGGCGCACTGTGCTGGAAATCGCCTCGACGGCTTTCTTATGGACGTCTGTTGAGTTGCGGTTGCGTAACGTGGCTGAGAAAGATCGCGTCTTAAGTCCAATTGACCCGTTTAGAGAGGCTATGAATGGCCTCGAGGGCGTCGAAGTCGTGCTTTGACGCGTCGAGCCATTTTGTATGAGTGCTCGCGTTGGTGAGGGTATAGGAGATTGTAGATTCGTAGACGCGCTTCTCCGCTGGTTAAGGACCAGGCACGGATATCGTTGCCTTCTGACAGCAATTGCTGACTGGTAAAACTTCATCGATGTTGGGTAAAGGAGCGGTGTTTTGGTGATTGTATTTCACGCTACGCAAAAAAAAGTCCTGGCCCTGGATCCACTCGCCGCGCCGGCATCCCCATCCCCATCCCTCTCCATAAGTAGGTATGCCTTCCCATATCCCTCTCCATCCCCCTCACCATCCCCAATTTCCTTTCCACAACTCTGCATATAGATAGATAGGTGGCTACCACAGAGGGCAATTGTTTCTGATAGAAGCTCTGAGAAATGTTGCTACGGAAGATACAGTAAGCGAGTAGGCTGGTCCCGTGGGACTCACCTCACTTCACTGTACGTACTGAACATCAGGCAGACGCGTCTGCGCCACCTCAAATATCAATCAACCACCATAGGGTGTAGTTTGGGATTTATCGTCCCATCCTGATCTCTGCTTTCTTTGTATTTCTTTAAAACTACTCTGAGTTGTGTGAACCAGCTCATTAAGCATGGATTTAGATCTCCCCTCTGATGATTCCGATTTCGAGCTCGTCGATTCTCTGGACGTTGCAAAACAAATCGCTGCTGAGGAACAGCCAGATCTTACCAAGATAAAAGCATGGCTGAGCCCTACAGATTATGCCGCCTTCTCGAGCGAGTTCCACCGTCATCTCTCATCTAGAGCCCCGGAGACCGGCGAATGGATCAGAGAAACCCCCCAGTTCAGTCTTTGGGATTCATCCACAAACCATGGATCTATCTGGATCAAAGCTGTCCCTGGTGCTGGTAAAAGTGTTGTCGCCGCTTCGATGGTCGATTCGCTTTCCCGAAATAAATCTGTGCCAGTCATGTATTTCTTTTTCCGACAGATTATCGAAACAAATCGCTCCTCCAGCTCTCTACTTCGAGATTGGCTCGCCCAGCTTCTCCCATTTAGTGAACTCTTGCAAGTGTCCCTCTGGGAGCTTGTAAAGGAGGAGGAGGATCTGGAAAGCTTGTCAACAAGTCAATTGTGGAATTATCTCTTGGCAGGCTTGCGCTCGGTGGAGAAGGCTTACTGTGTGGTTGATGCACTGGATGAAATGAGCATCGATGAAGACTTTCTCTCCCGTTTGAACACTCTTGGCTCCTTTAGGCCTGCTAAGGTCAAAATATTAATGACGAGCAGACCAAAACAATATCTCCAGCGATTATTGAAGGATCCTCAAGTCATCCATGTCAGTCTAGAAGAGGAACTCGTCACACGAGATATATCCCTTTTTGTCCGTCAACGCACAGCAGACTTTTCTCGGGATGGCATCAGTCCAAAAACTCGAGAAATCATCGGGGACACCGTCTGCAAGCGATCTGACGGTCTTTTCCTCTACGCTCGTCTGATGCTTGATCAGATTGCGAATGCAATCAAAGAAAAAGAAGATGGCGAAGACACAATACTTGAAGTTGTTGCTAAACTACCCGTTGGTCTCGAAGAGATGTATAACCGAATTCTCAATGACCATGCGCTATGTACACAAGTCGACCAGAATATTCAAATTTTAATTTTGCAGCTAGTCACCCATTCGGCACGACCTATGCGTCTGATTGAGATAGCAAAAGCCATTGAAACAAACTATCATATTGCAGCTACCGACAGAGATAGCAAAGAAATTGTCCGAAGCGCTTGCGGGCCCTTGTTAGATATCATGGAAGATGAGGTGGTTCAAATATTGCATCACTCCTTCACGGAGTTCCTTCTTGATAGAAGTCGAATTCAGCGCTCGACACCCGGCACGCTTCAGTTTCCCGTGATTGGGCCTGCAGCAGCGCATCGTAACATCGCTCTTGCTTGCTTGGCCCGCCTTCAAAGGGATACCTTCAAAGCGTATCCAGAAGAAGATGATCTAAAATCCGGGGAAGGTGCTCCCTGGAATCGTCACCAGCAGGTGACGAAGTTCGACTTCCAAAGCGCTTTTCTGCGACACGCATTCGCGGAATATGCTGCAAAGAAATGGCCATACCACGCAAAGAATTATGATGTGGAGGACAAGTCATTCTTCAATAGCTTGGAGACTTTCTGTGATCCGCGCAGCTCACATTTCAGAGCGTGGCTTGAATTGATGGCTGGCGAAACGAACTTTGCAGTTGCCAGAAAGAATTCAAGCCGGCTCCACATTGCTGCAGGCTTTGGGCTGTCCTCATGGGCACAGCATTTGATACTGAGTGGCGCGGATGCTAATGCATCAGATAGTAGTGAGAACACTCCACTATTTTGGGCTGCCAAAGGCTGTCATAGCGAGGTTGTGCGTTTGTTACTAGAAGCCGGAGCAAAGCCTGATGTGGATGGCTACGATGGTTTGAAGCCTCTTCATGTTGCCGCGTCGAGAAATCATGCACAAGTCGTGAAATTACTTCTTGCTGCTGGTAAGTCAAACTCCTTTAGTACGGCGCTTCCATCTGCAGAAGCTTGCTAACATTTGTCGTCACAGGCGTATCACCAACAACTGGAAAAACCAAAGACATTGGTCGGCACTGTGGAAATGCACCATCTCATGTTGGGGAAACCCCGCTCATGTATGCCAGTCAAAGTGGGCACGTTGAAAGTGTTCTGCAGATGATTCCGTATGCAAAGAAGGAGGACCTTGAGAATGCCCTCTGTCGAGCCGCGGCGGGCGGTCACTTTCCATTAATGTCCACACTTTTGGAAACGTCGGAAATTTCTCCCAATGCAACCTCAACAGTCAAACCGTCGAGCATGAACAGCAGTACTGGGCCCGAGCCTGCGCTGTCCCTTGCAGCGCAATCACTGGAGCCTGAGTGTGTTAAACTTTTATTAGAGAAAGGAGCAAGGGTAAAGCAAGAAGAACCGTCAGAAGAGGTGAAAAATCCAAGATCTTTTCGGAAGAAGTTTTTCTGGAACTCCCAACCACATGGGAGGACTGCGATTCACAGTCTTGTCCAAGCAAACATAGGAGATACCAAAAAGGTCTCAAATATGAGACATATCCTGGAGATGCTTCTGTCAGCTGGAGCTGATTTGGAAGCAAACGACAGTGGGGGAAATACCCCGCTCCTCCTCACTGTCGGCCACCGTTGGAAAGCACCTGTAGCTTTGGAGCCGTTACTTGCTCTGGGTGCTGATCCTTCTGCTACTGATTCAAACGGGGAAACATTACTTCATCGAGCATGCAAAAGTATGGCTAATACTGAGGTTGCGAGTCAACTCCTTAGCCACAAGGCTTCTCCAGGACAGGCACGATCTTCCGATGGTGTCACTCCACTCCATCTGTACGTTTAATGCTTAATTTTTACAGCCCTTTCCCGAGATTCCCATCCAAAAGCCTCCCATTTTGAAGATTGGCTAACTTTTTGCCCCCCCCAGTGCCGTTGAAAATATACATTCTCCAGTTGACCACATACAATTACTCATCGATCACGGAGCAGATATAAATGCCCGGGACTTTAGCGGCAATACACCACTTCAAAGTGCGTGTAAAGGTCATTCGATGGTGAAGCAGCAAATTTTGAGTGCACTACTACGCCTCGGGGCCAATGTTGATGTTCAAAATAGCCTGGGTCAAACTCCTATGCATGAATTTAAAATCTCGTCGTCTCGCGTCAATGGGGAGAAAGATTCCGACCAAGTACGTCTACTCATCGACAGTGGTGCCAACTTGGAGATTAACGACCACGATGGAATGACGGTTTTACTTCATGCGGTAGCCCAAAGCAATCGAGCTTTGGTTGATGTGCTTTTGCAACACCCTAAAACCCCATCGCTAGGAGCACGAACATTCTTGAAAGGGAAGACAGTGCTTCATTTAGCCTGTCAAACAAAAACTCCTGTCGAATTGGTCAAGTTGCTTGTCAGTAAAGGAGCAGATCCCATGCTGACTGATAACGATGGCAATACCCTCCTGCACGAAGTCGCAAAGCGCTTTGAAGCGTTCCCAGAAGAAATCACGCTGGTGGAATATCTAATCAAAATAGGTGTTTCACCACACGCGAGGAATAGTCAACGACAGACAGCGGCACACATTATCAGTCCTGTCTATGCCGAGGACAATATATCTAGGACTACTCCTACTCGAGAAAGCTTCGTCTCCGTGCTTCTTCACCTCGATCCTACCGTTGATATAAACGCGCAAGACATAGACGGCTATACACCATTGCATTTTGCGTCTGCTGCTTCCGAAATGGCAGCATTCCACTTGATTCGTAATGATGCCAATCTGAATGCGAAGTCTTTCGGCCTCCGAACACCTCTTCATTGTGCAGCTCGCGGATGCCAAAGTAGCATCATCGCAATGCTCGTCCTATTGGGCAAGAAATCTGATAACTCAATCGATGTCAGTGCTGTTGATATTGAGGGACGAACACCTCTTCATGATGCGTGTCGCTCAGGTCTACCAGAATCTGTCAGCATATTGATCAGCGCAGGAGCAGACATTAATCTCAAATCTAAGGATGGAGTTACTCCTCTAATGGCATGCGCAGAATCCACTGAGGAGGAGAAGATTTGGTTCTTGATGAGAAAGCAGAGCACAGTACAAAAGCTTACCTCAAGCTGTAGTATCCAAGACCCATTTAGACGTTTGCCGACCTTTGAGCCGCGGTCCTTTATGGGGAGAAGAAGTCTGCACGATCATGTTGCCCGAGTTGATGTCATTGTTAAAATGCTAATAAAAGCTCAGGCAGACATTAATGGTGCGCTGTCTTTCGCCCTATCATGCAAAAATACGGAGCTGGTGGCCGCCATTCGACAACAAGGAAATGAAAGCCCCCTCCAGAAAACCCGTTCTGCGGAGACATCATTGATGGTACAAGTCCCGAATCCTACTGCGGTAATTGATGACGGTTATATTCCTGCCAAACAGCCGATTGCATCCATTGAGGATATGGATGAAGCCGCAATGGAGGATTTGCTCTCGAAGCATGTAGATTTCATGCAGGAATACCGCCATGATGATGATGGTACAGCTATTTCCAGAATCGCAAGACTTGGAAGGACGGACCTTATGGCTAAAATTATTACAAAAGCCAAGCTCCTGGATGACCCAACATTTGCCCAAAATTTGGCCGAGAAAGTCCACAACGGATATAGGATAATAGGTCCACTTCTACAAGTGGCTTGCGACCGGTCTGCGTGGAACATGGACATGGTGAAGCTCCTTCTAACAGGAGGTCTTGTCGATGTGAATGCCCACCGGCTTGTCAAAAAAGCGAAGAAACCTGGAGAAGCAGAGGCCATCGTTCTGGGGCCGACCGCACTCCACGTACTCGCCAAAGGCGATTTCTGGTGGCAAGTTGATGCGATTGAGTTTTTGATCAATAAGGGTAAGAGTTCCGCCTTTTGCTCTTGGGCACCTCTCCAACTTCTATGGTGAAATTCTCGGATTTTGTGAGGCATTGTAGCTTGTATCACTTAACGTTTTATATTGTCAAACGGGTTCTGAACCCCGAGAAAACACATCATTTTAAGACAAGATTGAGAGGTCATGTTGAAGCCTGCTTAACATAGGAGGCCCATGAGTAATGAGGATAGCTCTTGTACTACTGGCTTCTGTCCTTCAAACCTTGATTTTTCAAAGGGAGATTTATACTAACCTTATTATCTCAGGAGCTCGAATGGATGTACTAGACGCAAACGGCCAGACTCCACTCCAGGTCGCAAGTAGCCACACAATGTATTGTTCCGCTACTCGCAAAGGCCTCTTCAAACCACAATGTGCTGAAATGCTCTTGAGATTGGGCGCAGATCCGAACACAATTGACGGTGAAGGATTAACTCCATTGAACAAAGCTGGGCCTGATGGAGACATAATCAGAATTCTTCTCAAGTACGGAGCCGATGTAAGCGCTGGAAGAAAAGGTGTGCTCACATCGGCAATTGAATGCGGAAACGTCCAAATACTTAAGATCTACCTCGAGCACGGAGCAGACTGCAACGGTCTAGATACGTCATTAGCATTACGGAATTCCAACTTTAGGCGTTCTCAAGGCATGCAAAATCGATATCCACTCACGATTGCTGCTTTGCAACCATCAATTGGATCATGGAGTTCGTCCACAGCTAAAGAGATGGTAAAGTTACTTTTGGATTACGGTGCAAAGGTTGATGTCCCCGTTAATGATAATGAACTTCTGCTCCATTGGGTGTTTCAACGTGCAATATCATCTGTACTGCGGCCCTTCCTCGAAAAGCCCGATCTCGATTTGAATATGAGGGATTCACAAGGCAGGACCGTTTTCATGGCGGCCTGCGCTTCTACCGTCGATTCAGAGGCTAGCTTTAAAGGTTTCCTTCCTGCAGATGAAAAAGAACGCCTCAAAGCCGAATACATACCAGCGTATATGCTGCTTGCAGACTCTCAGCGTTACAGATCTACTATAGATTACTTGGCGACTGATAACAAAGGACGCCATCTTATATTTTATCTCCTAGGGAAAGAGAACAACAAAGTCCTCGACCGATTCCTACCTATTCCCGGTGTCAAAGAGTTGATTCGGCAAAAGAACAATGAGGGGTTCTCGCCTTTACACCTCGCCCTTCAAAGTGGCAAGATAAGACTCTGTTTGAAATTTATCAACGAGGGGAATGCAGACCTCCTAGATCCCGACCCCAATGGTGACACTGTTCTTCATCACCTCGGCCGGACATTTCCTTCTTTATACTCTCCTAACAATGAAGTCCTTGAAGAACGCCTCTCCCTCATGAGACACGCCCTCGCCTTAGGCGTCGATATCAATTCGCGCAATAAGCTGGGACAAACGCCCCTTCTCGCGCACATCAACGCAGGGTACAGCATCAGTGAACCATCCTTCTTCCTTGACAACGGGGCGGATGTCCGGGCTGTGGCGAATGATGGTACGACCGCCTTGCATATGGTAGCTCGCAGACCAAGACCCTTTCGGTGGAATTATCATCTGGACGAGGGGGATCGCGACATCGAGGCTTTCCAGAGGCTGGTGCAGCTGGGATGCGATCCGTTGCAGGAGGATGGGGAGGGCAGGACGGCACTAGATATTGCAGCTTCTGTTGGGAATGATGGGATTTTAGGGTTGTATCAAAGGAAGAAAGGGGTTGTAGAATAATGCGACAGACTTTAGATTGTTATATGAATGATATATATCTTCTAATTACTTACTAAATAGTCGACTCTTCTTCCTCTATATCTACCTTCTCCACCAGACTCCAAGATTCACCACCACATCATATTCAAGATTCTAGCCATGAATTATTTCCTCTTAGGTATCAAAGGCTCTCCCCTCGCTTTCCGCTGCTTTTAATGCTTTCTCTAACTGCTCCATCAGATCTCCTACTAACTTAACACCTTTCTGAAAATCAGGGCAATTGGCACAGTCTCCCACGGGCATATTCTCGACCAACATCGCATAAGTATCAAGATCAATATCCTTGACCCCCGCCAGGTTCTCCTCCAGAATGCGCTTGCTATTCAGACTGTCGCCTAATTTCCTCGGCGCTCCTTTCTTCACAAGTTGCTTGTCGGGCACGTCGTTCAACAGGAATACGGGTAGCAAGTCTGGCTCGAGTTCGTCCCACAATTTTTGGAACACCTCACTCATACGGCGCAGGACCGGGGTATCTAGACGCTTGCCTTGAATGTCTTGGGTCATGGCATCAGCGGAGCCGAAAGCTGGCGCGAAGACTTTGTCGTGTAGTCCGAATTCCATTTTGTTGTGTTTGGAGAATTCTTGCGACATGCGTTTCTTCACTACGGGGAGGTCCGCTACGCCTGCCTCCAGAGCCTGCAGAAGAACTATACTGATGGAGAGGATGCCGTGATAGTTTAGAAGTGCTATCGAAGATTTCCCTGTGACGTCGGAGCTCATTGACAGTTTGAAGTCTCTATCAAGCTGCTATAAATAGATTTATGGAGGTAATGGATTGAAAGAATATCTACAGGGCCCCTTGAAGTCTGAATTCAAGATTAAGGGGGGTTTTCAATGGACAATAGGCATTGTGGTGGGGTGGAGTAAATATAGGGGACGTTCACCGCTCGGCATAAATTATTTTGGGAATAGCTCAGATTCACGACTTCACGTGAGACCCTTTGGCATTCTCTCAACTCCCAAGGAAAAGAAGACAGAACAATCTTAACAATGTTTACGTACCATATTCATATCTGCGTTACACTTCAACAAAATAGGTGTCAAGTCGGATATTTTCGCCCGTCCCGTCGTTACTCGCCGTACTAGTGCATCCCACTCTTTCAAAGTCTTGGGAGTCTTTCCTTCATTATTCGGGTTGTTGTTAGTTTCAAGTAGACCTTTCACCTCCTTTCCAATATCTCTATCAATATGTTACTTTTTGTGGCTCTATAATCTATTCATTGGCCGTTTGGTTAAGCATGTCGGCCGAAGCAGTGTCAACTCGCGAGCAGCGTCAAGAATGGAAGGAACGGCATATCCGGTCGAATGATAAATTTGTGACAGATATCCCTAAGATTGAGCTTCATGTTCATATCGAAGGAACTATGACGCCGGAGCTACGGTGGAAGCTTGCTCAACGAAATAAGATCCCTCTGACTGTTGGATCTGAGAGGGTGCCTCTCTCTACTCTTGCCGAAATTCGAGAGGCATACCAGAACATTCGAGGCAGGATTGGGGCAACTTCTGCAGATGGCAAAAGAAACATGACATTCTTTGAGGCATATTATGGTGGCTTCGACCTCTTGCAAACCGAAGAGGATTATTTTGACCTCGCGATGGGTTATTTTGAACGTGTTGCCGAGATGAACGTCCGTTATTGCGAGCCCTTCTTCGACCCCCAAGGACACACTAGACGAGGGATACCGATTGGCATGGTCTTGGAAGGTTTCAAGAGAGCACAGATTGCGGCTGAACATCGGTTGAATGTAAGTACAAAGCCTTTCAATTTCAAGAGTCTAATACATTACAGGTCAGATCTCAATGGATCATGTGCATGCTACGCGATATGTCTCCGGAGTCAGCTATGGATCAGTATGAAGCTGCTTTGCCTTACAAGGACATGATAGTAGGTCTTGGCCTCGATTCGGACGAATATGAACGACCGCCGTCACTATTTGACGACCTGTTCAAGCGCGCTCGAGAAGATGGATTCAGGCTCACGAGTCATTGTGATTTCAACCAAAAAGATACTCATGATCACATCCGCCAAGTGGCTGAGAGACTTGGCGGTACTGGGGCAGAGCGGATTGATCATGGAATGAACGTAGCAGACCAAGAAGATCTCATGGAAGTTGTCAAATCAAAGGACATGGGAATGACAATATGTCCTTGCGCATATATTCGCCACGCTTCGGAAGAAGCAGTCTTCCCTCGCATTCGCAAGTTATTTGACACGGGTATCAAGATTGCAATTGCTTCGGACGATCCTGCATATATGGAGGACAATTGGGTTCTTCATAACCTACACATGGTTCGCGAAAAGTGCAGCTTCAAGAACAAAGACATGGTGCAGCTCCAGAGAAATGCCGTTTCTATATGCTGGGCTGGCGATGAATTGAAGAAGGAGCTTCTGGATGACCTTAATGAGTTTGAGATGTCTTTCTCTTCGCAATAAACATTAGCGGTGAATAGCTGCCCTTTCCTGATCTTACGCCAAAAGCGCGATATTTACAACCGCTCAACTATAGTAGTAGACTTGCCTTTAATGAGCATTTATTTATTTGTCTGTCTATTCATCCCTCAAGCTCAGCAGTGTTGATTCTAAATTCGAAATTTGATTCAAGTCGTGTTTTCCTGCAGCAAAGGCCACCACGCCACTCCACTCTTGGTCGCAGATTCACACAAGGACGCCTGGACGGGAGGCTCCGGTTATCAACCTCCCCCACCTTCTGAGTCCATGAATTTCTTATCTTTCGGCCGTCAAGAAATGAATAAATACAAACCAGAGACTCTTCTTCTTCTTCTTGTTCTTGTTCTTGTTCTTCTTCCTTGACAGAAAAAGAAGTTGAGTCTTAGCAGGTTCCTTGTCTCAACTAAATATTTAATGGCAGGCCACTTAGCCACTGCAGCGGACGAGGAGGTTCAAGATGTCAGCCCCTACACGAACGCATTAGCCAAGCGAGTTATTCGCAAGATCGATCTCCGCATCTTGGTTATCATGTTTGTTACCTACAACCTGAATTTTATGGACAAAACCATTCTATCATCCGCCGCCGTATTCGGTCTCACCGAAGACAATCACCTGCATGGAACACAATATTCCTGGGTGAGCTCAGTATTCTACTTTGGTTACCTATTCTTCGAATATCCTACCACTATCCTGATCCAGCGACTTCCAATCGGAAAGTACATCTCGGGAGTCACCTTGCTTTGGGGTATTATTGTTGCTTCCACAGCTGCATGTTCGAACTTCGGAGGGCTGGCTACTTGTCGGTTCCTGCTTGGCGTGGCAGTATGACTCCAATACCCATTTTTAAAGATGCAACGTGCTGATATTGAGCTTCAGGAAGCAACCATATCACCTGCATTTGTCTATGTCACTAGTATGTGGTAGTATGTTATCTGGATCTCACTCACTTTCTATTCTGTCTGCTCTTGAGACATGTCTTAGCATTCCTGATTCGTTGCTATTCGCTTCCTGAAGCATTAAAGCTAATTCCCGTTCTCGTACAGCACTCGAGATGAAATTCCGATACGCACTGGCGTATGGTTCGCAGGCAACAGCTGCGGTGGCTTCATTGCGTCCCTCTTGGCCTACGGGATCGGACAAATTGATCATCCATTACATCCATGGCAGTGGATGTTTATAGTAAGTCTTAAAATGTCCTTTAGACTTTTTGACATGTGTTAAATTTCTCAGATCTTTGGAGTAGCCACAAGTCTCTGGAGCGTGGTAATGTTTTTCGGCCTCCCTGATACCATCAATGATGCGGACTTCCTTACCGAGGAGGAAAAGCAGTATGCGGAGGATCGCGTTGTGACTGCTGGACTTGGACGGACTGATCCGATTAACAGCCAATGGAAAGTGGAACAGGTCTTTGAGTGCCTCATGGACCCGAAGACGTACTTTTTCATTGCCATGTCTGTCTTAACCCAGGTACGTACATTCCCCTAGAATCAAATACAGACAACAGATCTACTACTTACTGACTTACTTCCATAGATCCCAAACGGAGGCACTGGAAGCTTCGGAAATTTAGCTTTGAAGAGCTTTGGGTTTACAAGTCTCCAGTCGACTCTTGTCAGTCTCCCCGCGTCCGTCATCTCGATGACCACCATCATGTCCACAGGCTGGCTCGCGAGTCGTTTCCGTAACATCACCACCTTTCTCATCATCGCAGTTGTTATTCCCCCAGTCGTAGGTAGCGCTATCATCTTCTCCGAGAAGACCAAAGGCTTGCGTCTCTTCGCATACTACCTCCTACAAACAGGCCCAGGTGCGCTTCCGCTCGTCCTTGGTCTCATCTCAGCCAACTACAAGGGCGTCACTAAGAAGATGACTGTCACTGCCATCCTGTTCGTTACTTACTGTGCTGGCAATATTGCCGGGCCACAAACCTTCAAGTCATCCGAAAAAAGTCGGTTAGTATTCGCTTTTGATTCATGTCCACGCCAAGCTGTCTTATCTAACTTTCATACAGTGGATACCCAACTGCTTTCAAAGCGATATTAATCTGCTACGGACTCGTCATGCTTGTTTCCATCGCTCTACGCGTCTACTTGACCTTCGTCAATAAATCCCGAGACAAAACTGAAGAGGCGGCGGCAGCACTGGAACCAGCTATTCCGGGGAAGACTCAGTTAACTGAGATTGACTACGAGGACGTGACAGATTTCAACACATCGGGATTCCGGTATCGGATGTAAGCGTATGCCGAGACGAGAAGCCATTCAAGTCCGGCTCGGGAATTGGAAGATGTGCCTAGAGGAACGGATGATGATGTGGAGGTATACAGCCTTTGCGCCGAGCTGCAGTAGACTGACCAACGTCATAATTCGTAGACGCCTTAAAAGTAGCAATCTATCTTATATCTGAATAAGCTAAAGATTCCAGCTGAGGCATCCAGCATTAAGCGTCTTTGCAAAATTACATTTCGAGAAAGGAGACGGGAGAGTGGATGCCGTCTTCATATTAATAAGAGATTACCTTCCGTGACATTTATAGAGACGTTTAATATGCCACTGCAGTGCATAACGGATACCATTCATCCATCTCATTATCTCAAAAGTGACTCGCAATCCAGCTTTTAATGGTCGTGGCCTGCTCCCCCTCCTGAGCCTCCGTATACCCCATCTGTAAATCAAGAGCCGGCTGTCGAAGAGTTAGTCGGCATTGCGGATAACCAAAAGCGTGTCGCCAACAAATAGAGGCTTTGAGAAGGTAGAATTTGATACTGTACGTACCTGCACATGAAAGCCATCCAAAGCCCTAAACTCCACATTCCCCGCCCCACCTACCCCCCTTTCAAACTTCCCCGCAAATTCCGTAATGCCATCAACAAGCACCTCCTCCCTACCCGCCACAATAAACACGCTCTCTACCTCCGCGCCCTCCCACCAGCTCTCGGGCGCCGTGACGGCCTGGTTGTAGTAATCGCTGACGGCATCGAGAGGCTGCGGGTGGTTCAGGAAGGCCGAAGACCATTGCTGACCGGCGACTTTGTCGAGGCAATCTTTGTATTTATTGCGGTTCCAACTGGCACTCGTGAGGTTAAAGGATACCCAGGGACTGATTAACACGATTCCGATTAATTTCTCATTTGCACCGCCACTTCCACTTCCACTTTCAGCTCCTAGGTTTAATTCTACCTTCGGCACCTCGACGCCGTGCAGACCAGGGTGCGGATGCGAGATATGCGATAGTAGTCCCAAAGCTAGATTCCCGCCCGCGGAATCCCCTGTCAGGATTATGTTGGCAGGGGAGATGTGCAGCGTATGCAGGACGTGGTTCATCAGCATGGCGGCTTGTTGGAGCTGCCGCGGGTAGACGCGAGCTGGAGCTAGGTCGTAGGAGAGGAAGAGGCAGGAGACGTTTTTGCCTTGGCTTTGCAGGACGGCAATGATTTGGAACATGAACTCGAACATTTCTGGGGCTGCGGGGAATACGTAGCCGCCACCTAAGTAAGGACTTCGTTAGTTTGAAGGAATGAAGGAAGAGATGGGATGGGAGGGAGGAGGTTGGGACGGACCGTGGAAATTTATGATGAGTTTTTCGGCAGAGGAGTCGCCGATCCAGTTTGCGCGCGTTCCGTCTGAGAGGGTGATGCTGTTGGGTTGGACGCCGCGTTTCTTGCAGGCTATGATGTAGTTGTCGTCTGTAGGGGCGGAGATATAGCTGGGTTCTTGTTAGTAGAAGTGGAAGTGGAAGTGGAACAGGGTGAGGGGGGGTTACTGTTGCTGTCGAACACTTGCTTTTCGAGTCAAGGTTCGAAGAGCTGTAAGCATTACATATTTGTATAGCCCTCCTGAGGGTTTTCTGTCTTTGCCTCTATAGGCGGCTGTGAAAAGCGATGTGATGACATTGACAACTATGAGTTTGCCAAATCAGTATTCATTCTCATCCTTCCTGTGAAAGTCGACGATGAGATAAAAAGACTTCAAGAGAAAGAATCCGTACCAACTGTGAGAAGAATAGGTATCGTCTGGAGCTTCTCAGATAAGCTAAGCGTTGCAACAGTTGCTTTCTGAGAACTGTAGGAAGAGGATTGAGATTTATCGGGTGATTCAGACATCTTGTTTCCTTTCTTCTGGGACTTGTAGATTAAGTGACTATATTAGGAAATAATGCCCAAAGTAGAGGTTGAATCAAAGGAGGCTCGGGAGGTCAGGTGGGGTAATGTGAAGCTTGAAAACAACCGAGGTGCATGCATCCATCCGGCTCGGTGTACAGTACAACCCCGGATTGTACTACCCCGGACAATCATGGCAGGTGCTGCAGGGGAATCTGGATCAATTGGTAGGTAGCGCTGGATGAGGGTGGTCTCGTGCTTGGAAGCTTGGCAGATGCACTACAGTAGGTGCGTATGTGTGTCTTCGGTATCTTACTTTATTTGTACTCTATTTGTTCGCCCGTAACTTGACCATACCCCTTTTCCGCTTCCCACCCACCTCTCTGCCCTCCTCAATCTCTAACATCGCCTCTCGTTTCTTCTCTCCCACCAACTTCAGCGCTTCTCTAATGACTCTCGTCTCCAAATTCACGCCTTCTTCTTCCCAGGCGTCCATTTGTCTTCCCACGCGTTCTTCAATTGCTTGGACGAGCTGCACGTCTCGCTGTCCCACGAATGTGACTGCGTCACCCTTTCGCCCTGCTCTGGCTGTTCGTCCGACGCGGTGAATGTAATCATCTGGATCGCGGGGGATGTCGTAGTTTATTACCAGGCCTACTTCAGGAATATCTAGACCTCTAGCTGCGACGTCTGTGGCCACTAGAATTCTTGCTGCTGAAGCCCGGAATCGACCGAGATTATCGATTCTCTGTCTTTGAGGGAGTTTGGAGTGCAAAGCGGTAACTCGGTGCTCGAGAAGACGAAGTAAATGGGTGAGGTAGTCTGCTGTTGAAGTGCGATTGCAGAATATTATAATAGATTTTGGGAGGTTGTGATCTGTGAGGAGAAACATGTGAAGGTAATGTTCTCGGTGGGTGACTGGGATTTGAAGATGCATTTGGTTGAGCGAAGTTGGAATTGCGAGTGCTTGGGTATCGACCTCGCACACGAAGACTGGAGGCTTTCCTGGCGTCCGTGGGAGTTCTTTTAGAGCCCGAACTTCTGGGGTAATTGTAGCAGTAAAGAGTAATGTCTGTCTTTTTGCTGGTGAAGGAAGAATTGAGAGACATTCTTCAACATCCGGTAACATGCTTCCAACACTTCCACTTGCCAGCAATCGATCAGCCTCATCGAGAACCACCATCTTCACCCGTCGCAAACCACAAATTGTATCTTCCCCAGAGGTTCGTATATGATCGGCTAGCCGACCTGGGGTGGCAATGACAAGATGTGGTCGTTGGGCCAGGGCTGTAGCTTGCGGTCGCATATCTGACCCACCAGTAATTAGGACCGCTTTGAGTGATTGAGGGGACGAAATGGCTTTGAACTGCTCGTAGATTTGCAGTGCAAGTTCCCTATCATGTTAGCTAAAGTATGAATTTCACAAATAGCTTCCTCACCTCGTTGGTGTCAATACGAGCCCAAAAATTCCAAACGGATCTTCTGCCCATTTCTGCAGAATTGGGACAGCAAATGCCACCGTCTTTCCTGAACCTGTCCTACTACCTCCAATGCAGTCGCGTCCCTTCAATATTTCTGGTATACATCCCTTCTGAATCCCAGTTGGTCTCTTGATTGCCATATTATTCAAAGATGCCACCAGCCATGGCTTAACATCTAGAGATGCAAAGCTCGTCTGGGGGTCTATGGGTGCAAGAATTGCACCTGGATTTGTTTCCTTCTCAATCGCATGGCTTTTGACTTTCGATTTTATCCGTGAAGGAACAGAAGATACGGGGATTTGTAGTTCGTCATTATCAGGTTCTGGAGAGATTTTTCTTCTTTTTCTTGATGATTGACTATCGAGAGAATCGGAGCCGGAGTCGCCTTCGTTAGAGCTCTCCCCGGAATGGTCTGATTCTGATTCTGATTCTGGAAAATTAGACGGTTCATCTCCGTTCTCTTTGACCATCTGCGGCCTTGCATGGGCCTTCGCTGCAGCCATAGTTAGAATATTGGGATGTTCTGCGGTCGCTCGCTGGAGAGAAATGTTAGGTGCATGCGGTTGGAAAATTTACCGCTGTCGCGGGCGGCTAAGAAATTGGATCGCCGGCTCGGGAGACCCTCCGTGAAGCCGCCTAAAGAAAAAAGTATGTGAAACATCATGCAATGTCCAATAATATGCCGGATTCTGGCGCAAAGCGGCTCCGGGCGCGAGGCCTGCAGTGACGACGTCGAGGTCACAATACTGGCCCCTTTCGAGTGGCTACCGAGTAAGAGCCCTATGCGGCAGCATGCATTGATCCACTGCATACTATACTATCTCCATAGTGGCAGTTTGAAGCTTGCCTACTCCGTACAGTAAGAGTGTTTGCTGGCAATGCATGATCTGGGAATGGAGATCATAAGCACCTGACTGGTATGAATTGGGTGGAAATGTTGGAGCAATGTAATCAGTTGGTCCTATATCTGTTGATATGTACGAGTGGGTATATGGGGGCTGAATGTCTCAAATGCTTCGGAGTGAGAAAGGGCTCTCACACCCTCTTGATCCTGCCCTGCTGGAGTAGGAGAAGCGAAGCGATCAATGTGAAAAGGGGCAGTACTGTAGGTAAGAGTAAGCACTTAATCAGTGGTCTGGTCTGGTCATCAGGAGAAGAGGAGTTTGTGCCACCGAGTCCTACATATCTACACTGTAGGTGGAATGCAAGTACAGTAAGAACTGTGATCTTCAGATCTAAAACTTTCCATCTGACCTCTTGATGTTATTCAGGGCTGAGAATCCAATACATCTACCCGCCTATCCACTACTCAAGTATTGGAATGCACTGCACTACTACTACTACTACTACTACCACCACTCAAACAGCTTCCCATGCCATCACAGCTTCAGCTCGCAACTCCACCATCTGCCTATGCTGTGTCTATCCAATTGCATGTCTCTCTCTAACCATCATCTTACCTCAGCCTTGGAGTATTAAGCCAAGCCAGTGGTTTTCTCTGGGGCCCTTTTCTTTTGACGATACTTGTCACTACATGAGTTACCCACAGCCCACAGCTCTGCCATCACCCATACTGTACGGAGTAATCATCTTGGCCGATATGTTGGTGTTGGCCCCCATCCTGATCCCTTCCAACGCCCGAAGAATCAACGGCAGGGATCGTTCCCAGCGCCACGAGTCCTGCAACTTTTGCCCTGTTTTGACTGGCTGCAGGCACCACCACCCATCGACCAACGACCCTAGAACCTTTTACCCCCCTCCCATCCCCTTCCCTTGCAGCCAACCCGATCCCTATCCCGTCCCCGTACCGTACACGTTCGTACAAACTCGAGATCATATCATATGAGGGGACTTGGTCCGTCCAGACTATCTTGGTCCTTATTTAATACCTCACCTTGGATTTCTCTCTAACAACTGACTGACTGACTGCATTCACACTTGGGCGTCTCCTCCTTCCATACCTACCTACGTACCTACGTACCTGCTCAATTGGAATCTTACTGCTTTAAAAGCTTGGATATTATTGTTGCCGTTCCGTTATTGCCACGCCACGAAGCCGCTGCCACTGCCACTGCCACTCAACTCCTAACATCTAGCCGCCGACGGCCCCCTTCTCTCCACTGCCGATCTGGTGACGACAGGCTTGAAACAACCGCCCTGTCCAGCGATTAATCATTAGTAGGACTCGGTCCTTGGTTGTGTTGCGTTGTATCGTCTCGTTTCGTCTCGTCTGAAGTCGAGCCTTGCGTTACGAATCCACACCTCTCCTAAGAACTTCAACAAAGAAATCACTCACTCACTACTGCACCACTCCTCTACAACTCCTACCCTGCGATACAAAGAATACACTCGGGCATAGCCGTATTGTTGCCACATAATACTTCGGCCAGACCACGGCAAGATAGAGGCATTTCACGCCGTCTGCAGCATCGGTGGACTGCATGCTGTAGTGCCAATGCAAGATAACTTCCCAATAGACAATACCGGCAACGGTCCTGCGCGGGAGACAGAAAGTAGAGCTCCGTCCGGTGGTGTAAATCCTACATTTGCAGTTCAACAAGTACGCCACTGGTAAACCCCTTTTATCTGCCATTTCCACTGTCTTAAAAGGCACCGTGGTCCAAGAATCTCAGCGCTGATACCTCAAAGCCCTCCACTAGCACAGACTCTATCTACCCTCCCAAAATGTCCTCTCCAGCCCCCCTACTCCGTCCCCCAATTCCAGGCAGCCGAAATACTGGTGCACGAACACCTAGATTGGGCCTCGCCATACCGCCCTCCCCAAATGCCAAACCCGTCAACGGCGGGCCTCAACCAGGCGGTCTGTCGTTACAAATGCCTGGACAGGGTCTGTCGCTACAAATGCCTGGCCAGGCCGCTTCCTCAAGACCCTCACTACCTCGATTACAATTAGCTACACCGATGGGCAGCAGCCAGACGCCATATGAGCAGGCTCTACAAAATGGGCGGCCGAGTGTGCAACCTGTCGCTGGGCAGTCGGCCAGTGGTGGCAGTGAAAGCAGTGCAGCACATTCAAGGGCTGGTAGTTTTGGTCCCTTAGATGGCAGAGCGAGTAATCCCACTTCGGCGGGGTCACAGTTCTCCGCCTTATCATTTGCGTCGCAATACGGTCTACCACAACCCACACGAGGAACACCAGATCCAGCTTCAGCTGTTGGGTCGCTATATTCAAACGCAAGCGAAGGGGGTGCTGGTATGGAGCGTGAAGGGAGCATAAGTGGACTTGAGGGATTTGACAAGTTGAGCTTAGAAAGCTTAGAGAAGATGAGGACATTGGATGTAGACGAGCTCGATGATGAGGCGTGGCGGCTGGCAAGTTCAGAGAAGAGGATTGAAGAGCTGGGGAGTTTGGGAGAGGGTGCTGGAGGTGCTGTCACACGATGTATGCTGAAGGGAGGGAAGACTGTCTTTGCACTCAAAGTGAGTCCTCTATCCCCTTCCCCCTATTTCTACTAACAATTACCTCCAGGTAATCACTACCAACCCCGATCCAGATGTTAGGAAACAAATCGTCCGCGAACTGAAATTCAATAAAGACTGCGCCAGCAAACACATCTGCCGCTACTACAGCGCCTTCATTGAGCCCAGCACAGCAACCATCTCCATCGCCATGGAATTCTGCGAAGGCGGCTCCCTTGACAGCATCTACCGCGAAGTTAAAAAACTGGGTGGCCGGACTGGCGAAAAGGTCCTTGGAAAGGTGGCCGAGGGCGTTCTAAACGGCCTCACCTATCTCCACGGCAAAAAGATCATCCACCGCGACATCAAACCTAGCAACATCCTGCTCTGCCGCGACGGCCAAGTCAAGCTTTGTGACTTTGGCGTCAGCGGTGAGTTCGGCACCAAAGGCGACGCAAACACCTTCATCGGGACATCGTATTACATGGCGCCCGAGCGCATCACCGGGCAGAGCTACACCATTACTTCGGACGTATGGAGTACGGGCGTTACGCTGCTTGAAGTCGCACAACACCGCTTCCCTTTCCCAGCCGATGGGACGGAGAAGCAGCCTAGAGCCGGACTGATCGATCTCCTGACGTATATTGTGCGGCAGCCGATTCCTAAGCTGAAGGATGAGCCGGATGCGGGGATCAAATGGAGTGAGAATTTCAAGTACTTTATCGAGTGTTGGTATGTAACCCTTTCTTCCTCGCTCCCCCCCCCCCTTCTCAGCATGACCGAGGCGTGCTTCCCCATCATTAATTCCCCTTCTTCCTATCTTCCCTCTTCCCGAACCGCACGCACATACTAACTCCCCATCCAAAGTCTCGAAAAAGAGCCCGCCCGCCGCGCCTCCCCCTGGCGCATGCTCGAGCACCCATGGATGATAGAAATGCGCGCGAAGCGCGTTAACATGGCGCATTTCCTCGCTACGGTTTGGGGATGGGAAGAAACCTCTTGAACCTCTCTACCCTACCCTACTCTACATGTCTTTATCGCCCTTCCTCTTCTCCCTTCCACTTCTTGAAAGCAGAGATAAATGGATGGATAAACAGAGGCATAGTTCATGATGGAGTGATCGATCGCATGGATGAACTGAACTGAACCGAATAGCATCGTATCAAAAAAAAAGCCAGCCAGCAGCGCAAAGCATAACCCCACAACCGTTTAATTGTGGATGGCGTTTTAGGATTAGGATTAGGAATAGGATTGGGGTAATTGTACGGATGGGTTGATTTGGACTTTGGGATTGGATTTGGAATTCTAATGGAATTCTGATGGCATTGAGTAGCATTGGGTGGCATGGGTTGGATTGGATATGGCGAACTGAATTGAACTGATATGAAAGGATGGATGGATGGTTCACTGAAGTGTTTGATTGATTCAACGGTGTTGGTGTTGGTTGGTGTATCGGATGAGAGAGAGATAGAGAGATTGAAGCATAGTCAAGCGAGCCAGCCTGCGAATAAAGATCGAATTGAAACAAGAAATCACGTCCAGGCGAAGGAAGGGTATGTGTACGTAATTAAGAAAGTGCTACCCCTCGTCAAGTCATCGCTCCCAGCTTCCTTCGTAGGCCTCTCTAGCTGTTTATTGTTGGGTCTCTATAGGTAGGTATTGGAAGTCTTCCATGAGTCTCAACTTCTCAAGTCCATCCAACAGCGTAGTCAGATAATTCTTAGCGGACCTCAGTGCCCCTCACAAACTTATCTATACTCTTGGGAAAAAGAAAATTCATGTTCTAATCGAAACCACTCCACCTCTTCCATTGACTAGTGCTAACCCTACGTTTGCTCTTCGCCTTCGCCATAGCGTCGTAGATCGAGGGCGGCATTTCTTGTCTAGTGCCGTCAGGGAGGAGGTCGCCTCTGCGTGGGTGAAGAGGTTCGCGGCCGGTAACGAGGTGGAGGTTTAGATAGTAAGTGCCACTTGATATGTGGTTGAGTTCGGCGGCGGGGAGTTCTGCTTTTAGCTAGAAATCAAAATGTTAGTATTGATTTTAAGGGGCGTCCAGACTCCGCAGTCCGGAGAAGCTGTAAATTTACCTTTAGAATGCGGTTTTCAAGCTCAATCTGTCCAAGTAGAAGTTCTTTCAACTGCTGGCCCGATGTGGTTGATCCTCCAATGGGAAGTCGTATGATATGTTCAGCAACGTCGTAGAACCCTGCTCCTTCCAGCCAGTCCTTCAAATTCGCTGCTACCACTCCGTTCCGCGGACGCAAAGTAGCTTTCAAGTGTGCTTCGACTCTTCCAGACCATCCAGGGCTGTTAGTTGCAATTTCATGGTCGACTTCTTTTTTGAAGCGGTCAACGATCTTGTCTGTCCATCCCAAGTCGGTACCGCTCTTATTTACTGATTCCACACGCTTGGTAGGTCCATCGTAGGGAGTTCGGGGTCTAGGATCTACTTCGAGAAATTCAACGACGCCTCCTGGTTGAAGGATTCTACGCCACAGTTAGTTCTTATTTGCGAAATGAGGATATGTTGAAATTACAAACGAACAGCGTCAAGGAAGGTAACATGGCTTTCAACTCTGTCAAATATGTCTCTTCCACGAACGAGGCTGTAGCTATTGGTAGGGATTGGCTTTGAATGCTGTAGAAGAGCATTCAGGTTTCGGACGGTGAACTCGGCATTGCAATCGATCAAATTGGTTTGCTTGTGCTCTCCTATACCCCCTCCTTCCATAAAATCCCTATCGTCTCAAATTATCAGAGATGTATCATGCGTGGAACGACATCTTGGGCGTACCTAAAAGCAAGGTCCTTGTGAACGCATTTCCAATGGTTCGTGTCGTCAATTCCATCCACTACCCAGCTAGAATTTTCATTCTTGAACTGAATGCACCAGTTTCCATCTCCACAGCCAAGTTCAAGAACTCGTAGCTCGCAGGGGGCTGCTGGCTTCGTTTGTGGTTCTGGAGTCTCTGATTTCCTTACAGTGTCTTCTCCGAGCGCAGGTGTAGAGGGATCGAAGAGCCAGGCGGATATATGTCTGTCATTCAAACTCGACCGGTCCATTTCAATCGGCATGATTTTGTCTTTCATCTTCTCAAATATGATATCCCCAATCTTAGTCCTGAACTGGCGTCCATATGTCAGTTAGCAGTGCTTCAAAGGGGGTACTTTAGTTAAGAATAGAACAGTAGAAATATCAAGCTATAGGAAACGCTGTTTTCTCTGGGAGAAGGATCACTGTGCTCGCATGGCACATTATTGATGGGGGTACTCACGTAATGGTGGTACGCCTTCTTAAACACTCTGAGTATTCCAGTAGTAGTAAGCTCCGAGGCAATCGGTGGTCTGCGAAGACTCTCTGGTTCTACTAGCTCGCCATACTCGTTATAAACCATTGAAAAGACAGAACTGGTCTTTGAGTTGCCATTCTTGGCGGGGTTGGAGTTTTCTTTCGACAATTGCAGGTCGGTGGGTAGTGCAGGCAATGGAGAAGTGGAGGAGGCCATTGTGAAGACCTCGCCGGTTACCGTTGTGAAGAGGCTCAGCGACATGACAAAAGATTGAAGATGGGAGCTAGATGTAAATGAGAGGATGAAGAAAGCGTGTGAAAGATCGAGGTGGCGGGTCGTAAATGACGATGAAGAAATGGTCTCCCTAGAATTGGTGATAGTCGCAGTGAATGCACCTTCCTCCTCGTTTGATGAATGTCGAAGGAAGGAATGGCTTCCCGGTTCACTGCACTGCAAACTTCTAGCCAAGCTGGACTAGCAAAGCAAAGCAAAGCACAGAAGACAGACAGTTGAAGACGCGCTTGCTAGAATTGAAAACGAAAGAAAGTTTTCCCACGAAAGTCCAAAGTGAGCCCTGAGTCGCCTTTGATTGGCAATTGGACCAACTATATAGCTACATGCGGCAGAGTAAAACGGATGGAGCATTATCATGACAGGAAAACAAATGCTATCTTAAAGCCTGGAAAACCCGCCAGCCGGTTTTGTAATCTTCAATTGCATCGGTGCGCTCACTAAACCCTCCTCTTGTATCTTCTTCTGGAAAGCCGTGAATTCTTTTGAGCTTCCATGGGCAAGCAATGCAGCTTTGTCTTTATAACTGCCACATGGTAAAGTCAGTCAGTCACCTGATTGATATATTTCAACCAGAAGCAGATCAAAGCAGCGAACCTTTCAATCATGATTACTTCCTCTACACCAGCTTGCTTGTTGAAAGACCGAGTAATGTTGTATATGAGAGTCCCATGCTCGTTGTTCTTGATGTATTCTGCTACTTCTTGGAGCAGCTCTACGACCTGGGGGGGTGTTAGTGATGAGAGAGGGGTACGCGGGGTAGTTGATGAGCTTACTCTATCTGTTTTGCCGGGTTTGGGCGAGATGATGGCGACGAGGTCGATTTGAGAAGTCATGACGATAGAATGATCGGAATATACTAAGAGGAGGATTAAAGAGAAGCAGTTTTGTAAAATATGAAGTGATAGAGTAGGTCTCCTCACCTGCCCCTGGCTACTCCATAGCTCGGTAAGGGATACCTCGGCCTAAATCCAACGAATTGAGCGACGGCATCTAATCAAGTGGAGCGGGCATTTCGCCCCCAAACGCTATAAAGTATCAATGGAATGGTACCTAGACTTGGAGCAATTGGCATAAATGAGACAGAAATGCAATCGATTCAGAATTGTGGGGGAAATGAGCACAAGAATAATTCCATAAAATCCGAGTCGCAAGCAAAGTATTATAAAAGGACTCGATAAAAAAGGCAAAAAAAAAAAAAGAGTAGGCCAGGACACCCCAGAGTTAATTACACTCTGCGATTCATTCTTGAAGAAACCTGAACCAGTATACCATTACACAGTGGGTATATTTTGTGCTATCTCTTATTAAATCATATATACCCACTACCAGATACTCGGCCCGACGATTCGGTGGATATGTAGTTATGAATCGATGTTTTCCCTTTTTCCCTTTTTCCCATTTTACCGCATTTTCTACGAAGTGCAACAAAAGTTTTCAGTTTTCTATTTAGAAAAGTGCGCTGAGATTTACTGTTGGTTTTTGCAAATGTATGTTTCCCGCGGTAAGGCTCTACTCTATTAGTTTGTATTTGCCCAAGACTTCTTTCTATCCAAATTGACAACTACTGCTATGGTCTTTTTCTTTCCAAGATTGTCTATGGACAGTGTCTAATACAATAGTACAAAGATAAACCTTCAAATCCACTCTTGCAAGCCAATGACGGTCAATTTGAAGGAGAGAATGTTGTTGTTATGCAACGGAAGGTGACCAGTGAATCTTAAAGGCAGGCGCTGGCAGAGAGCTCTTTCCTCAACTTTCACCAAACTTCAAAGGGTCCTCATCAGCAAACACTTCTCTCACTACCCCAAAAGGAAGATATGCACATCACGCTTCTGTTTCTACCCACATCTCACTCAATCTATGGGCACGTAGATATACTATGACGCCAACCGACGAGACAATGCCTTTCAAGGACACCATCACGGTTCCGACCATCGCATCTGCCAAGATTACAGAGAGCACCGTAACGACCACATCAGCGCAGTCTCCACAAGCAATTGATCGAATAAAGTGGCATTTTGATCTGGCATCAACGCCTAGTCGATACGCATGGTACGCACCGACGAGTAAACAAACACATCTTCCACTCAAAGATGGCTCGTCTTCGGTTCAGGATCTGAAGGCACGAGAAGCAGAGAAGCCTTCACAATTCCGGCACAGAACAGGCACTGCAGAACACAAAACAACTTCTACGATTCCTGAACACTCAGGCACTGATCATTTTGCATACCCACCTAGAAATGACAGTCTCGGAAAGAAGGCAGCAACAAGGACAAGGGCACAACGAGCAATAACATTACCTTCTAGGGAAGTCAACCCATCATTTCCAGATCCCAGACCTACGTATGTCGATCGAACACGGAGACCCCACGAAGACTTAGACTCCAGGTCTGGTAAGGTTGATAGTCACGAATATGTGCGCACGACATTGCCGGAGTGCACTCTGTCTGTCGAAAGCGAAGCTTCCGAATCATCCTCGGCGAGGGTCTTCGACATGATCACGCACCCAAACAAGCAACAGCCCTTTTCTATGCCGGTCAAGGACTCTACAGCTTTAACATCACACCCCAGTACAGGTAACGGCAATAGCAAAGTCAAAGATAGCGGCCCCCAAAGCCCGTTCACCTTTGACTCTGTCGTCGACGAGGTGGTTAGATCGAGGGGCAAAACACCTCGCAAGTTGGTCGGTCAGGTGTCCAGTACAGACAGTGGTGATACTCAGGTCAAGGACAGTTGGAATCGACATCCGTTGGCTTTGGTCACCCGAGTCGAAGGATTCCTCAAATCGAATGGGAAAATGAGAGACCATCCTTGGTTCAAAAAACGAGCAAGACGGCTTGAGCTTCTTTCTACCTCTACGAAGCACCCAATCAACCACCAGGATCCCATAAGTAAGGCCGAATCTAGCGGGAAACATCCCAGAAATTCCGAGTTTCAGATGTCAAGAAGAAGGAAACTCCGTCGAACTCAATCATTCAGTGACCTAAGGCACAATGTGAAGTCTGACGGAAGCAATGGTGACAATGAGATGCCAAGCGCCAGATTATCCCAGATATGGGGGGACAATCTGAAGATGACCCATCTGGTTCGCCATATGCACCATCCGACGAGCTCCAACATCGATTCCCTGGTTCAGACGCAGTGGGAGATTCTTCGCACAAGCGCTCCTATGGATATCAAAGGCACCAACAGCGTGGAAAGCACATCCAGCCTTTGTAAGCGATAGGCAGGATCCCCAGAAGCAAAGTGCTGACCGTTTACAGCCCCAGTAGAGTACAGCGCACCCTTCATGAGTAGGGCACAAAGTGCATCGATGAGCTCACTGGGAGAAATGTCAGACACATCGGATATTCTAGCTCTTTTTGACGATACTCGAGATGAAGTGAATGATTCGCAGGATGTCCTAGCACTGGTGAATCATCTTCGATTGGAGTTACAAGCGCCACTGTCCAAAAATCTCCAAGCTATTGGAAAACTTTTGAAGTTCTTGTTAGCTGGCGAGGAAATGTCCGAAACCTCTACAAGTTTTGAAACAATTATCAATACGCGTCTTGACAAGCTGGTGGAAGAAACAATTGACTGGAAACTCAGACATAGATATATCCCGGACCGCAGGGAGAGCAGAAAAGTCAAGGCACTTTTAACGAACGATATTATACCCAAGGCCGAGGTTTTACAAATTAAATGGCAGTTGAGGTGGGGTAATAGCTATTTCAATCTCGACACATTGCGCCGCCAAATGTTAGGAATTGATGGAGCACTTCGTGACATCTATCTCAACACCGGGAAGAGGATTGGCGGGTATCGCTGGAAATTGATGCAACCAAACAACAACGCAAAACAGTAAGAGTTCCATTCCTTGATATCGTATCTCATTGACTGACCCCCTCGTAGGTTCGGAGATGTAGGATTTGAGCCGGGAGAGTAAGAATCCCAATTTAGCGTTGAGATTCATTACCACTAACTTGTGACTTTAGTTGGTGGCTAAACATGGAATGTGCCTGCCGAGACGGAATAATCATAAGTCCCTATGATGTTGCAACGAGGACAGATGCAGGACAGGGGAAGTTCGCTCTAGTTCTTGCAACTGGAAGAGAAGAGCCAGGTCCCGGGCTGGGTCTTTACAAGTATATAAGAGAGGGCGGAAGGAAAGATATGTTATACGCTCTGTTGACACAACGTGGCAGGCCTATTAGGCTTCTTAGAAGCTACACTTTGGATAGTCCCCATGCTCCGGCTGTCGGTCTACGCTACGACGGGTTGTAGGTGCTGTGCGTTCTATCAAATGGTGATGTCTGCTGATCATCAAAGGCATTACATCGATACATACAGCAAGAGGAGCGTTGACTTTGATGGAGATTTGCATGTATTGACCCTCATCTTGAGGAGAGCAGACTCACAAAAGCCCATGGCTGAGCTACAACGGTTTTCTCCAACACCATCTCAACAGGATGACTGGAAGCTGTACGAGAAGATTCTGGAGGAGGATTACCGCGCTCAGAATGAAGATCTCCAAATCTATGCGATGAGGGAGAAGCTCGAAGAGATTGACAGGAAGAGGAGGGCGGATGAGCAGCAGAAGATTGCGGTAGGCACCAATACACAATTTCAATGTCTCAGGCGTTCTTCAAGGCTGACAGATCACATACAGGTCCTGAAATATCTTGATCGCTACAAGATGTAAGATGTTCGGCATGGTTTGGTGATGGCTGTGGTTGCTGAAGCTTAGATTTGAAGTGAAGTTCTCTCTGATGAGGGGCTGACCCCCGTCAATTGGCGCAGCAAAATTGCCGTAAACCCTTAATAGCTAGCCAATACCGGAAAAACAGTAGCCGAATGCCGACTTTAGTGAGGTTTTGCAATTCTAGTATATCAAAATAATTCTGCCTTTCTTGATGAAAAGCATTGCCATTTGTGAATAAACTTCCACGCCCGCCTTTGTTGCATTCTGACCGGGTTACTTTGCAGCCAGCTGCTAGGAGCTATAATGGCTAGCTCGGAGCTAAAAATGTCGTTTGGCGAGGGCGAGGGCGAGGCTGCAAATGGGCCTCCCCGCAAACGACAGAAGCTCTCTTCAAATCCAAACATAAACTGCACAACCACGACAGACGACAACAAAGTCAACATGGATCACAGATCTAGTAAACTGGATGTTGTCGGCGAGACTTCTGATGGGAAGGAAGCTGAGGTTGGGATTTTGCATTTCGTCAATGCTTCTAATCCTGGATTCTCGGGAGTGCTCAAGCAGAGGTATGTTGATGGAGCTTTTATTCTGCTTCAGACCTGTCTACGGGGCAATTCTACGTGTATCTTCATCTTTGGCCTGTTTATGGTTCAAAGGATCAAGAAGCAAGGTCCAGGATGGCTCAGGTTGTGTCACGTTACAATGTTCACTCCCCCTCCATTGCACGTCTTGAGAGAACGAGAGACAGAAAGATACCGACCGACGAGCTCTCCCTTCTTTCTCCTGATCGTATTCTTCAATTGCAAGCATGAACTGATGATCATCTTCCCAGATACACTGACTTCTTGGTCCATGAAATTGCCCTGGATGGGACTGTCATTCATTTGACAGATGATCAAGCACCAAAAGTCAATATTGATGCACGAAAGGTGAGCAGTTTACCGACTGCAGACTCATGGCTCCTTTTTGCTCATTTTGTTTGCTGATTTGATCCTTGCATAGGCCCCACAGATTCAATCCAACAAGCCTGTCCCAGAGGCTGCAAGCGCCGCTCCCCCAGCAGCTGAAGAGAATGAAGCCAAGCCTGCTCCGAAAGCCTCCAAAGAGAATGTTGCTCCTCAACCATCTTCAGATTTTAAGTCCGAAGCCGGACCCCTTACCGAACCCCCTTCTACAAATGCCCCCGGAGAGCCATTCACTTCAACCGAAACCCAGGACCGAATCAAGCCCGAAGAGTTTCAGCTACTTATCGGTTATTTCGGCCATGATCTGACAGAGAAGATCTTTAAGATGTACCAGAGTATTTTAGCAAAACCTAGTTCAAAAGCCTCTACTTTTGGCACTATCCAAACAGAGCCAATCACCGACAAGGAGATCCGTGGTCGCATTCATGGTGATATTCGTCGAATCTTCAACTCGAAGTTAGAGACCGAAATGATCAACGAAGGTAAGATCTTGATCGCCGCCACCCGTGGAGCAATGAGTCAGAACGGCAGATACCAAAACCCACGCAATCAACCCCGTGGTGGTCAACCCCAAGGCAAAGTCGGATGGGAAGAGCTCGGTGGACAGCATCTACATTTTACGTTGGAGAAGAAGAACAAGGATACAATGGAAGTGCTTGGCTACTTAGCCCGTATGATGAAGATGAAACCCAAAGAGTTCACTTTCGCGGGAACCAAGGATCGCCGGGCTGTCACGGTACAGAGAGTAAGTGTTTTTAGAAAACACGTAAAGGAATTGGTTAAATACAATTCTAGTCTGCGAGATGCTCGCATTGGCAACTTCGAATACAAGAAGAATAGATTGGAGTTGGGTGAGCTTGGTGGAAACCAGTTCACGATTACTCTGCGAGATTGCCAGTTTCCTAATGAAGCTGGCTTGGACGAGGAGGCACGATTGGAACTTGGACGCACTCTTGTTGGGGATGCCGTCAAATACCTACAGGGGAACGGGTTCATCAATTACTTTGGCTTGCAGCGTTTCGGTACCTTTGGCATCGGGACCCACCAAGTTGGAATGAAGATCTTGAAGGAGGATTTTGAGGGCGCTGTATGGGACATTCTGTCGTATACCGATGAGACCTTATCCATGGGGCTGTACCCCGAGGAACATCCGGAGCCTCTAAACCGTATTAACAGGGATGATGTTGACCGGGCGCTTGCAATCAATAGCTTCAAGAGAGGAGGAAAATCCCAAGATGCTCTACGACGCTTACCCAAGAAATTCCACGGTGAGGCGTCGCTCATCCAAGCACTTACCGGTAACCATAAGAGTGATTTTGCAGGTGCGCTTCTCCAGATTACCCGAGGTCTGCGTACGATGTATGTTCATGCATATCAATCGTATATTTGGAACATGGCTGCGAGTATTCGTTGGGCAAAATATGGTACTAAGGTCATTGCGGGTGATTTGGTGTTCGTTGATACGCCAGCTCAAATTGCTTCTGCTGCCAAGGACGAAGTTGATGAGAATGGCGAGGTTGTTGTACGTCCTGCGGCTGACGATACGGCTGTTACTCATGACGATTTGTATCAGCGTGCTAGGCCTCTTACTGATGAAGAGGCTAAGAGTGGCAAGTACACCATCTTCGACATCATCCTACCTACCCCTGGTTTTGACATCGAATACCCCGCAAATGATATTGGGGACTATTACAAGGAGTTCATGGGCAGTGAGCTTGGTGGAGGTCTCGATCCTGCCAATATGCGCAGAAAGCACAAGGACTTCAGTCTGAGTGGTAGCTATCGACCGCTGATGGCCAAGGTTGGACAGGATCTGAGCTTCCACGTCCAAGCGTATCATTCCGAGACTGAGCAATTGGTTGAGACAGATACGGAGAAGCTGGATAAGTTGAGGCCAAAGAAAGCGGGCTGGAACAATTCCAATCGCGATAGCAACGCCAACAATACGGAGAACAAGCCCTGGGCTGCTCGTGGTCAGTTCAACAATTCTAGGGGAGGTCCATCAAATGGCCAAGGAAACAACTGGTCCACAGGCCAGGGAAGAAAGAACTACGTTGGCAAGTCCGAGGAAGCCACTCAAGTCCCAAGCGCTCTCAATGCATGGAAGGCTTTACCGGATAAGCTTGCAGTTGAGGAGAAGGCTGCTGCAGAGGCATACGAGGCGCAAAAGCTCATCGCAAAGCCCATTGATCCCAACACAGTCCCACAACCTTTAATCAAAGACACTTTCATCGAGACAACTCCTGGAGATTGGACTAAAAAGACGGGCAAGAAGACAACCGCCATTCATGCTGCTCAGAATCAGAAGCCCAACAAGGATGAGGAACATGATGCCGGCATTCCCTCCTTCGATGGCGCTTCTGATTCCAAGCCGGGAAGCCCCGCCAAGAAGGTCAAGGATGCGCTCAAAAGGCTCGATAAACGAAGCTCTACTAACAATCTTTCTGCGTCTGGTGCTAACGACGACTCGCTTTCCGATAACACGGAGCTCACTCCCCAAGAAGCAGGAATGATTCCTACCCTACCAGAGCTCAACGTCAGATCCAATGTCACGGCAGCGGAGGGTTACAAACCACATCAAACTGAACGAGCTGCCCAGCATGTGATATCAACATCTTCCGTCTCTGATACTTCTGACGGGGGCGTGAAGCTGGGCGGTCACAGAGATGAGGCGGACAAGAAAACCGCATCTGTCTTGCGTCCCGATGAGAAGGAGTTCAGCATCAAGCAGGAAAATGCTAGTCCCAAGGAGCCAACTTTCATGCGAGCCAGCGCTGAAGAATTCACCCCAAAGCAAGATGTTCAGATGTTGGACAGCGCTGAGACTGAGCCATCGTCCAAGCGACCAGCTGAGGAAATCACGCAGGAAGCAGAAACACAGCGAGCGAGAATCGCAGTCGTCGTTAAATTCGCTCTTGGCTCCTCGCAATACGCTACCATGGCACTCCGCGAGCTCATGAAGGCAGGTGGAGTGAAGAACTATACGCCTGAGTACTCTTCTGCTCGTTGAGGGTCGGTTTACTTGGGATAAGGTCTTTGTTTATGGTTTCGCATTTGTCTTGGTTCGATTATGGACGGACGTGCATATGGACTATGAATCATGATTTGCTTTTGCTTTTGCTTTTACAGTTGCATTGCGGTGGAGTTTTTTTTTTTCACTTTACGAAAAAAGTATGCTGTTTGTTTCAACCTCATCATCATAAGATCTCGATCCTCACCCACTCACTCATCAAATTAAATAATGAGTTTGGTCGAGATGGTGTGCGTGCATTCTTTGTTTTCTATCAGACGAGGAATGGATAGATAGATCGTAGCAATACAGCAAGCAGGCACATTCCGAGAAACCCGTGCTGCAGTATCGAAACCACGTGCACTTTACCTATACTCCCCTTTTACTTCCAGCGAATCAAGCGAGGCAAAGTACTGTGATCTAAAACCCAATACCCCTAAACCACTCCCTAGCCCTCTCTCTCCTCCCCTTCCCTAACTTCCTCTTCTCCCTCCCATTCTTACCACCAAACCCTGCACCTCGCTCACCGCCACCAACATCCATCTCCCTTCCCCTCCCCCTTCCATTATCATCATCATCCTCCTGTTCGTCAGATGCCGCTGTTGCAATATCAGTAACGGTGACTGTAGTGGCTGTTGGAGTGGAAGTAGAAGTAGTTTTCTTTTGGCGTGAGCGCCATTCACGCATTATAGCTACGTATTCCGTATCGCGAGTGCTTATCATTTTACCGTTCTGGGTTATGTTAGTTATTTGAGTTAGTCAATTGCTCGACACCTCTTTGGTTTTCGTTTGGGGGATGGGAGGGAAGAGTTGGGAGAAGGGTAGGGATGGGGAGGGGGATGAACGAACTTTTTGCTTAGCTTCGAATCTCGAACACCATGTTTCAACTTCCTTCCGTTCTTCGTGTGTGGGGATTGAGGCTGAGATTGGGGTTGTGAGGGATGAGGAGGTGATGGGTGACAGGAGGGGTCTAAGGTTGTGGGTTGAGGGGTTGGTGGGTGTGATTGCACTTGGGTGGTTTTTTCCTGTTGGGTAGGTATGTTAGTAATTAAGACTTTAAAATAAAAATTAAAGTTGCATAAAAATTGGTAGGAGTCAGAATGAGAAGTTGTATGGTTCGGGGTGAACTAGAGATAAAAAGCGATAGGAAGGGAGATGGAGCAACGTACTTTCTTCTGAAGTCCGAAGCGTGCTCCTCGCAGGTGATGTGGAGATACCGACCGTCTCCGTTATAACAGCTGGGTTCTGAGCTGATGGTAGGGTTCTGGAGGACATGATTGTTTGCGGGTGATAAATAACCTTGTGCAAGTACAAATAAGTTTGAGAGGGATATCCAGGTTCTGAATTGAAGGGCGGGCGTTGAAGTACAAGTAAAGTATATAATGTGTATATCTTTACTTTGATATGATATAATTTGTATTTTTTTTGGGGGGGAGAGATGAAGTAGCTTGCGAAAGAAGAGGAGAATAGAGAAAAAGAAACGGTCGTGGGGACGCCAACGCCATAGGGCTGAACTTACTTCGAGGACTTAGTCGCGGGAGTGTCCGTTGGGTTTTTCTTTCTTTCTATTGGTTCCTTTTAATCTCTATTCTCTGTTTATGCCGCTAGAAATGCTTCTAGTATGCAAGTAAAATGTATAAATGTAGTGCGGTGTGGCTTTCTATTCTATGCTCTGTGTCTATTTTATCCACAAAAGAAAAATGTTCGTCGGAATCTAGGTACGTGATGAAAAAGTACCCCGTAAAGGTTGGAAAGTGAGTGGCATCAAGCACGCTCGATCAGATCTTGACCCCGAATTCGGAGAAGAAGTTATTCTGCTGTACATGGGACTTCGCGCCCGTGTTCTCGTTGAAAATATTGCAGCCTGCTTTCGCGGCATTGGGTGGTGTATAGACTATGCAGAGATTAGTCTAGTTCAGTTCAATCCAACTCCCCAAACCTAAGGAGTATCGATATCACTGTGAAATGTGATGATAAAGTCTACGGAAATGAATATGAATAGATAAACTTACGATGCAAACTAACAGCCACCCCCATCTCATCAGGATTAGAAATCCGATGGACCCCAAGCTCATCAGCCATATAAGCTACCTGTCCCACGCCATACACCTTCTCACTCAAACATACCGGTGCCCCCGCCGTCGCGGTCTCGTGATCAGCGTCCGCAGGTATCGAGTAGCGGCTTTCTTTTAAGCTGCCTTTGAGGACTTTCATTAGGCAGTGCGCGTTGGCATGGTCGTGGATTGGACTTCCTTTGCCAGGGGACCAGACGAGGACTAACTGTTTATGGTGTCAGTCATGTGGACATGGAAGCGGAAGGGGAGGAATGAAGGGGGATGTTACGAGATTGCTCTTTCCGTTTCCTTTGTCGACGAGGTTGCGAGTGTAGCCGCGGGAATGATCTGAGAATGCGTATTTCGCCCCTATTGGTGATGATGAGTTAGATACAATAGTGATGATAACATGCAGGTGAGTCGGAGATTACTATATACAAGACATTGTCTCTTGACGCCGCTAATCCCAGATATCGAGAATTATGAATGGACTGGACTGGACTTACAGTCTTCCTCACACGAAACATAATCCTCCATAAGCTTCTTTAGTTCGCCGACATTTACATCCGCCGAGTCGATACCTGAGGAGGGACCAAGAAGTCTCGAGAGGTCAGCGACGAGTGTTTGAAAAGCATCTGGCTGATCTCGCGAGTTGCCCGCAAACGAGCCTCCTGCTCCCATGGCACCTCCAGCTAATGCAGATACCATAGTTTGGCTCAAATATGAGTTGCTCTGTTGACAATGAGAAAGTGATTCAACGTGTACAGGGGAATCTTTTGACGTGGTTGGCTCCGAGTATCGGTGGCGTTGAAAGAAAGAAACCGCGACTTGCACCTTGTCCTTTATAGTTTGAAATTAAAATTGTACAAAAAGGGAACTGAATAGATATAAATATACAATTGAATTCTTATAATTGAAAATTTGCATACAGTCATATGTACAAAGTTATACACCAGAGATTTGTATTTGTAGGAACCACGAGCTCCTCGCACCCAAAAAGAACTTTTTAGTGGGGCTGCCCCTGCTGCCCCTCCATCCGTTCGCGCAAACCACCCCACCCACCACCCACGTCTCAATCACGCGAGTCAAGCAGACATCTCGTACCAGTACCCCTCAAGATGGCACCCAAAGGAAAGGCAGCTGCGGCGGGGAAAGACAAGGGAAAGGGCAAAGGGAAGGGGAAAGACGGTACTAGTACGGAGGAGAAAGGAGGGAAAGTCAAGGGCGCGCAGCAGATTAATGTGCGGCATATACTGGTGCGTTATAGTACCTCTAATTGGAAATGAAGTGGATAGATCTGATGCTTTATAGTGTGAGAAACATGGGAAGAAGGAAGAAGCGCTTGAGAAATTGAGGGGAGGCGCCAAGTTTGATGATGTTGCGAGGGAGTTTTCGGAGGATAAGGCGAGAGTTGGTGTGTTTTATCCATGCTTTTAAGGGGGCTTGAGTGCTGATGATGGATATATAGGTGGTTTGCTGGGTTGGAAGACGAGAGGTGATCTTGATCCTACGTTTGAGGCGGCTGCTTTTGAGCTGGAAGCTTCTACGACTGCGAGTCCGAAGTATGTGGAGGTTAAGACGGGGTTTGGGTATCATATTATCATGGTTGAAGGAAGAAAATGACGGGGCAGAGCTATGAATGGAGTGGAATTGGTTTATCAAAAGGTCGAGAGGTCAGGAGTTTGGCGCATCGAGTCATGTGTCACAGTTCCATACGTTCTTGGTTTGCGCCCATATGCCACTTTATTGCTCGCCTATGCATTTAGAATACATCTGAAGGAAAACTCAATATGGCCAATGTCTATCCGCCGCAATCAAACTCCGTTCATCCATCCGTCCATCCCTTTTTGGCTTTACTGTTCGGTCTGGAAGTAGTTGAGGAGGATCGATCGCTCTTGAGACTCCTCACCCCAGTCCTTGACAACAACGCAGGAGCAGTTGACAACCTTGCGTGCGTTTCCCTCACGGTCCAACACACCTATCAAATAATATCAGCTCTGTCCAAACATAACCTCGCATGGAATACTTACACAAACCAGCCCACTCGCCCAATTGCTTTCCATCAGGAACCTTGATCAAAGGAATCTTGTGCTCGGAGCACAGCGCAACGACCAGCTTCTTGTATGCTTCCTCCTCGCATGCTTCGTTCAGGACACACATGTGTGCTTGGCGTCTGTCGAGGGCCTTGGAGGCTTCACGGAGACCACGGGCAAGACCATCGTGCATGAGGGCAAGCTTGAGAACACCCTTCAAAGCGTCCAGGACAGACATTTGTCCCTTGGATGCGGCATCTCCAGAGACTTCAACTTCGTCGGCCTCGGCGACATCGGGGGCGTTGGATGCGTTATCTTCTGCGTCAGACTTTTGAAAGGTTAGTTTGAGGTTTTCAAAGAGTAGGTATGAATGAATATGATGCTGAGTCGAAGGCGGTCGCAAGTAGGAGGCAGCTTGCGCATTGGTATGAGGCCAACAGAACTCGAGAATAGGAATATTCCAATGTCTTCTCGCTTGAGGAAGGGATTGATGGATGGATGCGCACTCACCATCTTGACTTGTGTTTGATATCCTCAGGTCCTCGAAGATTGGTGTAAATGTCAAGAAGTTGAAAGATCGAGAAATTCGCTTGATGATTTGTGGTGATCCAAAAGTTTGGTGCGTTCAAGCAGCACTCGTGAAGGGTATGCTCGCAAATATGATTGGCCAACTACGCGATCCTGATGACTAAGCGCAAACTTCCATCCCCACACAGAAATTCCACGCAAATTTATCTGAACTTCGCGACTCACGAAAAGCATCAATCCTTCGACGACCACGCAAAACGCAACTTTGAGGTATGTATTTCCATTACAACATAATCGAAAGCCCTTCATGATAGGCAGAGGGGACAATCGGCATCTACTCAATGTGCGACTGGGACTGTAACATTGTTAAAGGGCATTTCGTAATTTCGCAAAATTTCACACCCACTATGATGAACAGAACCATAGCCATTGAAAGATGTCGACACTGATCTTCTCTATACGACGAGCTGCAGAACCCTCTTGTCAATCATGAGGGCACTCTCCATGCTCAGGAGCCCAAGAAGGCTAACATGCAACTTTTTTCTTTCTGCGCAGATACCTCATTTCCATATCAAATCGATCTGAGAATCTCCCAACCGCCAAAATGGTCAAGACCTCCGTCCTCAACGATGCGCTCAACAGCATCAACAATGCCGAGAAGTCCGGAAAGCGTCAGGTTCTCATCCATCCTTCTTCCAAGGTCATCGTCAAGTTCCTCAGCGTCATGCAGAAGCACGGTATGTTGGCACGAGCCTGTCTTTTCTTTTTACCCATTCGGCATGATAACTAGACGACGGTCTCAATACCACACGACCATAGTCCTTTAAGTTGCCGATATATCATACTATTGCGAGGATCTTACACGTTCTCTGACTTTCACCCTGACGTTACACGTTTAATCTTTCGCAACATCACTGACAATCTTTCTCTCCAGGCTACATCGGCGAGTTCGAGGAAGTCGATGATCACCGCTCTGGCAAGATCGTCATCCAGCTCAACGGCCGCCTCAACAAGACCGGTGTCATCTCCCCCCGCTTCAACGTCCGCCTCGGCGACCTTGAGAAGTGGGTTGTCAAACTCCTGCCTTCCCGTCAATTCGGATACATGGTCCTGACTACCTCGGCCGGTATCATGGACCACGAGGAGGCGCGTCGCAAGCACGTCGCTGGCAAGATTATTGGTTTCTTCTACTAGAGGAATGGAAAATGGGCGGCGCTTGGAGTCTTCATGAGCATGTACCTATCTAAAGCATAGCACTTTGCTTGTTGATACCCTCCCTTTCTACTTTGATGATATGGTCTGCCGAGCTGGAGGAATAGATAGCTCTGCATAAAAGTCAATTGAACCTCGTGGACTCTGAATAAGTCATGTGTCGCATCCACAAAACCCTCTCTTTTTATTTCTCCAGAAAGCTCGTGCTCGTATATCAGCTGGATACACTTAGATCTTGTTATCAAAACCAATTTCGTTCCTTTCATTCTTTCCAAGTGGCCCTTTCCTTTTTTTATGTTCCAATATCACCCGTGCTTGCACCCCATCTCTCTCCATCCGGGTGGTGCTCCCTTTCTCTTGATCAATTTGAGCGCTTTCCCGCAATCGATCCTGCTGACCCCAGCAACAACCTGGGGATCAGGGGAAATGCGCTGCAGTTCAAAAAGAAAGCACATTATGCTCTGTTCATCTTCATCCACTTGAGATGCATTGAATAGTCAAATCAAAGTTCAGCCTTTAGAAAACTCCATACGTAGCAAAGAAATGCGGGAATGTAGTAGAACCCAACAGGAGAATATTTAGGATAATCATAAAAGATCTACTGCAACCTACGGTTGGGAATCTTCTACCAATGATGATTTCAAATACATAAAAGAAAGAGCAAACAAACAGAGAGAGATGTTGGAAGGGAAGGGAGGTGGGGCTAGACGCGATAGTTATGGGCGTGGCTGATGGTGGCCTGTGGCTTGATGATATGTCGTTTCCTCATAAGTACTGTATATACTCGATGCTTCCTCATCCTCAAGCATCGGCCAAAGAACAACTTCCCATGCAGCCCCAGACTCGAGAAGCAAAAATGCCGGTCTCTGAGCCATGGTTCGTGTCTTATTTCCTGGACTGCAAGCCATGACTTCCCGGCTGCAGATGCTCTTTGGGATCTTGTGTAGCATAGCCTCTACATCCTGTTCCCGTCCCCGTCTTCTGCCTCGAGCAAAGTTTTCAACAAGTCCAGCCCGCTATCCCGAGTTACAGTGTAAAGGGGCGAGCCCTAGGGGTAAAGCACTGGCTATGCCTGTGCTTACTACCTGTGCTTACTAAGCCTTGACAGGGGAGCGCTGACTTTTCTTCGGATTCAGACGAAGATGCTCCTCTCCTTTATCGAACTTGTTGAATACCACATTGAGCCTCTGTGTATACGTGACTCACCCGTGACATACAGCCTCGAACTTGAACGGCTGTGACGAGTAAGGACGGGAAAAAGCATGCATCGTTGCGACTAGAAGTAAACTTTAAGCAATATATTAAATACAACTTTTCCGATTTTCACGAATTCACCTATAACTTTTGCCACAACCGTCTAAATCGAACGATCGCGCCAGCATATTGACCGCCTTGATCTTAGCTTTCTTTTAAGCCTACCCTCATAGTTCTTACTAGGAAAATAAGTAAATGCGGGTCATCTAAAGGGTTTTTAACCCTAAAGGCCTCCTAACTGCCTCCTCTTCCCTCCTCCCCCCCCGCCCTCCTACCCCTGCGGTCTGCAGCGGCAGAAGATGACGTTATAGTAATAGATACTACATATAATGCATTATTTAGTACAGATAAACTAGAAGGCCTAGCATGGGATAGCAACTAGCTAAAAGTTGCATTAGACGTGTCTATTTTTATATATATAGTCCCTTCCGCTAGCTAGAGCCACTAATATTGTCACGGATCTGGTCACATGACACATCACGTGACATCGGCACGTCGGCACTTCGGCGTGGCACCAGCCTCTCGCTTAACCAGCCACCCGACCACCAGCCACCTTTCCCAGCCACGGGCTAATTAGCCAAGTGCATATATATTCGCACCTACAATCTGTATTCTAGACTTTCTTTCTTTTCTCTTTAGCTTAGAATTACATTTGATTTAACCTTATACTAGGCTATACCTATAAGGATTTATAATTATAATATTATTCTAAGCTCTCCACTTAACTAATCCTAGTAAGGATTCCAAATTAAATGCACCTAATATAAAGTATAATAAAAGACTAAAACCCACCTCCTAAAATAGCATAAACCTAACTAATTAATACTCTAAATAAATAATATTATAAACTCGACCTAGTTAGATACTATAGTTAATAAACGAATCCTACTACTTCCTTGCCCTAGCACTACTAGCTCTATAGGTCTATTAAGACTAGTAATAGATAATAATAATAACTACCTAGCAACTGCTATAGGCAGCAAATAAGAGATAGATAATAACTATGCTCTCCCTAATAAGAAGAAGAAGAAGAAGACACTAAGAGCTAAATCTAAGTCCTAATGCTTAACCTTTACTACTATTATACATAGTAAATAGAATATTAAGTATTTATAATAGAACCTAGACGCTAACCTTAAGGTAGGAGATCTCCTTCCCTAAATTAATAATATAATTATCCTCTATAAAGATACCTGCAAATAAGTACTCTAGACCTTTACTACTAATAAAGAGCTATATAAGCTTAACTAATAACTAGAGGACACTATTACCGCCTTTTAGGCAAGCTAATAGATATTAGAGGATAAGAATATTACTATCTAAGAGTATGCTAATTAAGTTAAGCTTTAAGAGAGAGCTATAAATACTAGGGCTTATAAACTAGTACCTATATAGGTATAAGTGCCTTAATCCTATAAGCTTTCTAACCTACCTCTATTCTTAGAATAGAAGAGAGACGCCCTTACTTTTAAGGACTAGATTATTTATATCTAAGGAAAACTTTATAGTAATATAGACTTCTTCCTAAATAACAGCCTAAAATTAAACTATATAGTAAGCTGTCTCTTAGGCAATGCTATAAAGCATACCTCCCTCTAACTCTATCCCGGCGCTTCAGGTAAATACTAGAATATTAAAGAACTATTAGCATACCTGCATAAGATCTATAAGGACCCTAACTAAAAGGATAAGGCCTAATAATCTTTTAAGAACTTATATATAAAGAGTAATAAGGCCTTCTATATCTTCTATACTAACTTCCTCTACTTATCTAAAGAGGCCTAGATTGCCTCCTCTAAACTGCTATATGAGTTAAATAAGAAGCTATCTTTTAATCTTTGAGATAAAGTCCTCCCTAAGTATTTAGAAAAGCTATCTATATATAAATTTGCCTGCTACTATACTAATATTAATTCCTAGCTGCAGCTAATTACAGGAAAGCGTAATTAGGTTAAGGGCTGCACTAATAGATTATCTCTATCCCTAGCTTTATTCTATACCCTTATAGATAGGATAGTTATAACCTCTATGCTAGTCCCTACTACTACCGCCTCTTATATTATATCTACTACTAGTGCTAATAGATGTCCTTAGTATAATAACTCTAGCAAGCAACTACTCTCCTAACTTAGTACTTGCTTTAAGTATAAGAAGATAGGATACTTAGTATATAACTATCCCTAGAAAGGAAAGATTACCTCTATTAAGGAGCTAGAAGACTTAGGAAACAAGGAACTCTAGGGTAAGACTCCTACCTAGGGATATTTAAGATTAACATATAAGAGTTTAATCTTAGTTAATAGCTAGGAGGGAATACATTTAAGGTCTTATATATAATAGCAAATAATAGACTTAGAATTAAAACCTCTATACTAATTAACACTAGAGTAATAGGATATGCCTTTATTAATAACGCCTTTATAAAACATACTAAGCAGTTTTATAACGCCCTATATTAGCCTCTTCCTACCCCATATAGGGTATAAGGGTATAATAGCACGTCCACCTAATAAATCACCTATTTTATTTATTTAACTTTATAAATTACTAGTAGGACCTAGCAATAGATCCCTTTCCTTATTTTAAACCTAAAAGGCTATAACCTTATTCTAGGAAAGAAATAGCTAGCCTACTCCCGCGTCCTTCTTAATTACGCTAATAAATAACTAATATAGAAAGATAAGGCCCCTAATAATAGCCCCTAGAACTACACCTTAACTACGCATATTAGTTTACTATAGAACATAACCCTATTACTATAGCACTAGTAGGACGCTAATCGCTAAGATTAGCTACTAGAAATTGAAACTATAAAATTAAAATAAAAATAACTATAAAAACTAAAGACCTTAAAATAAATCCTAAAGCATACGCCCTTAGTTCTACTACTATAGCTATCCCCTCTTATAAAGGAGGAGTTAGTTAATATCTGCCTAATTAGAGCTCCTATAATAAACCTATACCTAAAGTATTAGGACTATAAAGTCTTTTAGACTAGTCTATATAAGATTAATAAGATTCTAGATAAATATTAGAAAGACCCTCTTACCTAGAAGGAGGGCAAGATAGAGGAATAATAAATAAAGTAGAAGCTCCCCTTATAATACTATAACTACCTAGACGTATTCTTAAAAGATGCCTTAAATATACTCCCTACCTATAAGAAATAGGATTATAGGATTAAAGTGGATCTAAACTACACCTTAGGGCATAAGTCCCTTTATTAGTAGTTAACCTATAAACTTAAGATTACTTAGGAATATATTATTAATAACCTAAATAAGGGCTTTATTAAGGCTAGCTAGGCTCCCTTTACTACATCTATCTTATTTATTAAGAAACCTAATAGTAGTCTCTAATTCTATATAGACTACTAACGCCTAAATAATATTACGCAAAAGGATTATTACCCTTTACCCCTTATTAAGAAGACCTTTTAATAACTATTTAAGGCTAGGGTATTTACTAAGCTAGATGTCTAATAGGCCTTCCACTATATATAAATAGACCTGGACTCTAAAGAATTAACTATGTTCTAGATAAGATATAGGTCGTATAAGTATAAAGTTATACCTTTTAGACTAACTAATAGACTAGCCATATACTAATATTATATAAACGATATACTAATAGATATCCTTAATATATTCTATACTACGTATATAGATAATATTATTATCTACTTAAAGAACCCTACTAAATATAAGAAGTATGTTAAGCAGGTTCTAGACCGCCTATAAGCTGCTAGTCTCTAAGGAGATATAGATAAAAGCGAATTTTATATTACTATAACTAAGTACCTTAGATTTATTATATCTACTAATAGAATCCGAGTAGACCCTATAAAGATAGCTGTAATTACTAGCTAGTAAGAACTAAAGACTATAAAAGGCATTTAGGCCTTCCTTAGGTTCTATAACTTCTACTAATAATTTATTAAGGACTATAGATATATAGTATAGCCCCTAACCCTAGTAATATAAAAGGACCGGCCCTTTATCTTTAATAATATATGCTAATAGGCGTTTATTAGCCTTAAGAAAGTATTAACCTCCGCCTTTATACTAGGCTATTTCTAGTTTAATAGACTCTATATATTAGAAATAGATGCCTCTAATAGAGTTATTACCGCGGTCCTATCTAAACTTAACCCTAGTAATAACACTTAGAAGCCTATTATATTTATATCTAAAACTATAGCCCTAGTAGAGTGTAACTACCTAATATATAATAAGGAAATGCTAGCTATTATACAGGCTTTTAAAGCATAGCAGCTAGAACTGCTAGGCTAATATAATAAGGTGAAAGTATACTTAAACCACTAGTCCTTAGAATATTTTATAAATACTAAATAGCTTTTTATATAATAAGCTAGATAGGCGGAGTACCTCTCCTAGTTCTATTTTGAGATTATATTCTAAATAGGGAAGAAGAATAAAAAGGCTAATACCTTAACCTGCTAAGAAGAAGACGTCTAAGCTTAAGAGGCTGTTATAAAGTAAACTCGGAATTAGGCCTTACTTTAGTCTTACTAAATTAGCCCTAAAGTGGCTTAAGACGTCTAACTTATATTAATAGCAGTAGACTCTATCTTATTAGTTAATTAGATCCTATAAGATAACCGATAGTATAAGAGCCTATAGGACCTTTATTAGAAAGCAAACACTAAGAATAAGTTAGTCTAGGCCCTAACTAGAGGACTGCTAACTTAAGAAGGAAAACTTATAGTACCTAATACTAATTAGAATAGAACCTCTATATATATTACACTTATTAGAGAGGCCTACTCCTAGGTATTTATAGCTTACCCTAGCTAAACTAAGACTATATAAGCGATCCAGGCCTAGTACTACTAGTATAGGCTTAGATAAGATATTATATAGTATATATAAAACTATTATAACTATTAGAGATCTTATATCCCTAGGGATAAGACCTCTAGCCTTCTTTAACCCCTAGCTGCTCCCTAATAGCCCTAGTAATATATCACTATAGACTTTAAGGAATTCCCTATATCTAAGAATAGGTTTAATATAATCGCTGTATTTATAGACCGCCTAGGCAAAAGGCTATTATTAATCCCTTATCATAAGACTATTAACGCCTAGTAGACCGCCCGGATCTTTATTAAACATATATACCATATATATGGCCTACTAGACTTAATAGTCTTAGATTAAGGGCCCTAATTCATATCCTAGTTCTAGGACGAGTTCTATAGAGTACTTAGGATTAAACTAAAGTTATCCACCGCTAACTATACATAGATTAATAGATAGACTAAAATTATAAACTAGTATATTAACTAGTGACTTTATCCCTTTATTAACTACTACTAGGATGATTAGGATAAACTATTACTAATAGTTAATTTCGCCTAGGCTGCATTACTATATAAGGCTATAGGATAAGCACCTATCCTTACTAAAATAGGCTATAAGCTAAGAACCTTATTTAACTAGACTCCACCCTAACCCGCCTAATTAGTATAGGAGAAGCTAAACTAAGATAAAGCTTAGGTAATACTTATATGGATATATAATAGATAGGAAGTTACCTAAAAGAATATAACTTATATATAAGGATAGTACTTGACTTAGGCGAATAAGTACTAATAGGAGATTAATTTTAATATTAGAGATAAAGTCTAGGTTACTATAAAGTACTAGAAGTTGCTCTAACCTAGCAAAAAACTATCTAAGCAGGCCGCCGGACTATTTACTATCCTAGAATAATATAGTAACGCTTTCTAACTTGAACTGCCTAACTCTATTAAGGTCTATCTAGTTTTTAATGCTAATAAATTATAAAGGGACCTGGATGACCTATTGCTAGGATAGGAGAACCTAGAGCCGCCCCTAATTAAGGTAAATAGCAACTATAAATAGGAAGTTAAGAAGGTACTAGGTATATGCCTAGTTAATAGAGGACTAAAATACTAGGTGAAGTGGACTGGATTTAATATAGACTTGGATAAATACTTGCTATCTAACTTCTAAAATGCACTGCTAGCACTTTAAAAGTTCTATGACTAGTACCCCTATAAGCCTAGACTACTAAAGAACTTAGGATATTAGACTAAGATAGCTTAGAAGGACGAATTCCTAGAGGAGAGGGATAATAATAATAGACCTAAGAATAGGTCTTATAGGAGGGGGGGTAGTATTATAGATCTAGTTATATAATATATCATATAATATTAGCACGTTAGCACTTTAGCGTAGCACTAGCCTCTCGCTTAACTAGCTACCTAACTACTAGCCACCTTTCCTAGCCACGGGCTAATTAGCCAAGTGTATATATATTCGCACCTATAATCTATATTCTAGACTTTCTTTCTTTTCTCTTTAGCTTAGAATTACATTTAATTCAACCTTATACTAAGCTATGCCCGCGAGGATTCGTGATTGTAACAAATATGTCAATAAATAACAAAACGGTTACTATAGCAACGCTTTTACCTTTACTATAAAGAAGAGGCCAGCTACACCGCTTCCTAATCCGGCCAAAAATCCAAGGTTTACTATAGATTCACCTTTAAATAAGGCTATTATAGAGGCATATAACCTCCTAGTTAAAGCTGCAGCTGCTAAACTAGACCGCCTAAAATAGGACCAAATACTTGATTTAATTGAAATCTTCTGCAAATACCTTAAAAAAGGCTCTATTAAGAAGGTTTCAGCTATTTTAGCTAATAAGATTATATATATGAAATCCGCTAGTTAAAAGCTAGAAGCCACCGCCTAGCAAATTGCCCTGAAACCGACTACCTGCCTGCAAGTTAACCTGAAAGGGCCTAGCGCAGCTGTCTTAGACCGCCTAAACGGGCCGAAAATCGCTCCCTAGCTGAAAACCACTTAAAATCAGATATATATAGCTGCAGCTAAGTCTGCTAACCCTAATTTGGACTGGATTTTGGTTAATTCTACTAAAAAGTCCTTACTATTAAAGCTAGCTATAAATAAGCCTCTTACTAGCTACTATGTG